>NC_053492.1:454682886-454860386 GCF_905171775.1 Rana temporaria | reverse complement strand
ATCAGCTGGTCAACTTCTTCCTGTGTCATGACCTAAAGTCTATCCAGGAATTTCTAAAGTATCTGCTATATTGGTACATAGTTGAGCTGGAATTTAAAAAAAAAAAAGGTGAACTTAGCCTTTAAGGCGTTAGCACACCAAGACATTTTGGACAATTTCATGCTCCCAACTTTGTGGGAAGAGTTTGGGGATGGCCCCTTCCTGTTCCATGACTGCGCACCAGAGCACAAAGCGAGGTCCATAAAGACATGGATCAGCAAGTTTGGGGTGGAGGAACATGACTGGCCTGCACAGAGCCCTGACCTTAATTTGATAGAATACTTTTGGGATGAATTAGAGTGGGGACTGCAAAGGGTGGGCCAACTCAATATTGAACCCTACGGATTAAGACCGGGATGCTAGTAAAGTTCATGTGAGTGTAAAGACAAGCATCCCAATACTTTTGGAAATATAGTGGCCCGGATTCAAAGAGAATTGCGCTTTTTTTGCGGAGGCGCAGGGCAACGATTTTGCCCTGCGCCCCCGCAAATTTGCTCCGCTGCCCTCGATTCACGGAGCAGTAGCTCCGTAAATTGCGAGGGCGCGCCGGCAAAATTGCCCGACGCTAGAGCACACAATTTAAATGATCCCGTAGGGGGCGGGAATCATTTAAATTAGGCGTGCTCCCGCGCCGAGCGCATGCTCCGTCAGGAAACTTTCCCGACGTGCAGGACGTCATTTGCTTCAGAGTGAACGTGAATGGCGTCCAACGCCATTCACGAATCACTTACGCAAACGACGTAAAATTCAAATATCGCGACGCGGGAACGACGGGTATCCTTTAGCATTGGCTGCCCCTACTATTAGAAGGGGCAGCCTTACGCTAAACACGCCGTACGGAAACAACGTAACTTGCGTACGCAGGGCCCGCGCAACATTGTGAATCGGTGTTAGTATGCAATTTGCATACTATACACTGAGCACAATGGGAGCGCCCCCTAGCGGGCATCGCAAGAATGCAGCCTAAAATATGCGTGGCATAAGAGCCTTATGCCACGCAGATTTTAGGCTGCAGTCGGTGTTACAATGTTCCTGAATCAGGAGCATTCGTAACGCCGGAGCAAGTAAGCAATTGCGCTGTGTAACCTATGGTTACACAGGCGCAATTGCTACTTGAATCTGGGCCAGTATGTATATATATATATATATATATATATATATATATATATATATATATATATATATATATTAAGAATAGATTTTTTCGCTGTGGAAAAAAAAACTGAGAGGGGTTATAACCCTCTCTCACTGTATCTAAAGTGAAAAAGAAAAAAAAAAACAGAGTGACAGAGGGGATAACACGTACTATATTTCTGTAACTGCCCTAGAATTAGCCACTGATTTTTTTTCTATAGTAACACTTACAATATGTTTCCAGGGATATTCAAGACAATATCAATATAAAGAAGATTCAAAGAAATGCCTTTTCGGGGCTGAGTAATGAAAGTGTCCGATTGTAAGTATAATTCAAGGGTAACGTCAGGGTGCGGGTCCTAAGACACACACGGGGTGCACCCGCCCTCACCCAAATGTTATATTAGGACACAGAAGCTGTGCCCATGCATCCACGTGTCCCAATAGAAATGCGTTGGATACTGGTACGGAGATACACGCAACAGTCCATGCCCTTGCCAGTAAAAGATGGCCCTGCATGGGAGATGCTTGCAGGGCCTGACTGGGGATAAAAACCAGCCCTGGAAATAATTTCATACCAGCCCCATAGTATTATTATACCAGCCCAACAGCATAATGTCATTATTTTCTTGTTCATAAAAGGGAAAACCATGCATTTTAAAGCATGTTTGAGTGTATTATACTCACCAGTGCCCATCAGCGCAGCCTCATCAGTGTCCATCAATGCAGCCTCACCAGTGCCCATCAATGCAGCCTCACCTGTGCCCATCCAATATGACTGATCAGTGCCCATCAATGCAGCCCCTTCAGTGCCGATTAATGCAGCCTCATCAGTGCCGCTGGTTCAAATCCTGACCACGAAACCATCTGCTTGGAGTTTGCATGTTCTCCCTGTGTCTGCGTGCGTTTCCTCCGGGTACTCTGGTTTCCTCCCACACTCCAAAGACATGCTGGTAGGTTAATTGGATCCTGGCCAAATTGGCCCAGTATATATGTATATATGTGTGTATGACTGTGTGTCCCAAACGTGTCAAGATCCTACGGGGTAAAATGACCGCACCAGCCAGGAACACACTGGCTGCAAAAAGCGCCTAGAGGCGATTCAGTTCGCATGTGTAGCGCTATACAAGTCATTCATTCATCAGTGCCCATCAGTGCAGCTTTATCAGTGTCCATCAATGCAGCCTCAGCAGTGCCCATTAATCCAGCCTGATCAGTGCTCAGCAATGCAGCCTCACCAGTGTCCATCAATGCAGCCTCACCAGTGCCCATCCAATATAATAAAGTGCTGAGGTATATCAATATTATAAAGTGATGCCTTCGTCCCATTAAATTATTGTAGAGAAACGTGAGGCTTGTGGTGGACTATAATGACATCATATGTGCCACTGATAACCAGTCGATAATATATTTCTCATGTTTTGCGGTTACCATTCGTGGTCCGGGCTCTTGGCCACTTACCTGACACAGCATCCACGGTGAAATGTTCTTTTAGTGATGGGTATATACCGGCAGATGGTTTCACTTTTTTCTATAGAACTGTAACAATATATTTTCCACGATGTGTATATAAAGATATTAATATTTATTTGTTTATTTTTAGTTTTGTGACATATTCCGTGTACATACCTTTCAACAAATAATGCGCCTATGTATGACTCCTGAGGAAGCGGACATCAAGTAACCGCGAAACATGAGACATTAGGCATGTGCAAAAGGGAAAAATGCGTTTTGTTTCGTTTTAATTCGTTATTTAATTAATTTTGTTAAGTTAGATTCGTTACATGTGTTAAATTCGTTTTCGGAATTCGTTCGTTTTCGACCGAATTTCGAAAAATCCGGTCGATTCGATAATATTTCAATCGGATTCGAAAACAAATTCTATTCGAAAACAAATTCGAATGAAAATTGAAAGCAAATTTGAATCAAAATCTAAAAAATATAAATCGATTTCTAAAAAAGAATACAATAAAATAGAATATAAAATAATAAAACAATAGAATGAAAATCAAAGAATAGTAAAGAACAGAATGGAATTTAATAGAATGTAATCAAATACAATAGAATATGACCTGGTGGCTTCTTCTACAGTATCTTCCATTTTCTGAAATTCGAAATTCATATAGAATGAACTCAAATTCGAATAGAAAAATATTAGAATAGAGCAGAAAAAAATATATTTATATATATATATATATTTTATTTTTCTACTCTTCTAATATTTTTCTATTCAAATTTGAGTTCATTCTATATGAATTTCGAATTTCAGAAAATGGAAGATAGATAGAAGAAGCCAGGTCATAGTCTATTGTATTTGAATGCATTCTATTAAATTCCATTCTGTTCTTTACTATTCTTTGATTTTCATTCTATTGTTTTATTATTTTATATTCTATTTTATTGTATTCTTTTTTAGAAATCGATTTATATTTTTTAGATTTTGATTCAAATTTGCTTTCAATTTTCATTTGAATTTGCTTTTGAATCAAATTGTTTTCAAATTTGATTTGAATAGAAGTTGTTTTCGATGTTCGATCGAATTTCGTCCGCGGGTTTTCGATTCGAAAACGTTCGTTCGGATTCGGTAAATTCATTAATATTACAATTCGGGAATTCGTATGCATCCGAATGTCCGAATAATGAAAAATTAGTCCGAATTTCGATTCGGAACGAAACGAAATGCACATGCCTATGAGACATGTAGAGTTTAAATTCACTGCGCAATTACTGGTGCTTTGTATATATCGTTGGTAATATGTGCCAACGATAAGTTGATTCATGGTTGTCACAACACATATTTTATTGTAAATGTTATGGAATGTTTCTATTTTTGTAATAAAAACGTTTCAATTATAATATCGACTGTTTATCAGTTGCACATATGATGCCATGATAGTCCACCACAAGCCTCACGTTTCTCTACAATAGTGCCCATCCAATGCAGCCTCACCAGTGCCAATCAATGCAGCCTCACCAGTGCCAATCAATGCAGCCTCACCAGTGCCCATCAATGCAGCCTCACCAGTGCCCATCAATGCAGACTGATCAGGTCCCATCAATGCAGCTTCCTCAGTGGCCATCAATGCAGCCTCATCAGTGCCCATCAATGCAGCCTCATATGATCCTTGGACAATGATTCATAGCCAGAACCTGCTGATCAGCTGTGTCGAATCGCAGCCCAGAGCACTGTGTTGACAATCAACACAGAGCTCTGAACCAAGGGAACAAACACTTTGTTTCTTTTCCCTGCAAAGCAGGAAAAAAAATGATCTTTAGTAAAAATTAGCACACATTACACATTGTTGGGCACACAATTAACCCCTTGATTGCCCCTGGATGTTAACCCCCTGCCCAGCCATTGTCATTAGTAGAGTGCCCGTGTATATTATTAGCACTGAACACTGATCACTGTATTAGTGTCCCTAAAGATATCATCAGTGGCAGTTAGTTCCCACAAAGTGTTAGTTAGTGTCAGATTTCCTGCTGCACTATCACAGACCCACTATAAGTCGCTGATCACTGCCATTACTAGTATAAAATAATAAATAAAAATGTCAGTATATATATACCATCGTTTAGAGATGCTATAACATTCACACAAACCAATCAATATACTTTTTTTTTACCAAAGACAAGTAACAGAATACATTTTGGCCTAAATTTATGAAGAAATTTTACTTTTTTTTATTGTATATGTTTTATAGCAGAAAGATAAAAATATTTTTTTTTACAAAATGTACACTTTTATAATAAAAAAAATAAATAACCTAGTGGTGATCAAATAGTACCAAAAGAAAGCTCTATTTGTGTGAAAAAAAAATGATATAAATGTAATTTGCGTACAGTGGCCCAGATTCAGAAAGCAATTGCGCCCGTGTAACCATAGGTTACACGGCGCAATTGCTGACTTGCTCCGGTGTAACGAGTGCTCCTGATTCAGGAACCTCGTTACACCGGCTGCAGCCTAAAATCTGCGCGGCATAAGGCTCTTATGCCTCGCAGATTTTAGGCTGCATTCTTGCGGGGGGCGCTAGGGGGCGCTCCCATTGTGTATCAGCGTGTAGTATGCAAATTGCATACTACCACTGATTCACAAGCTTGCGCGGGCCCCGCGCAAGCCAGGTACGGAGTTTCCGTATGGCTACTTTAGCGCAAGGCTGCCCTTTCTAATAGCAGGGGCAGCCTGTGCTAAAGTATACCGCCGCTCCCGCGTCGCGACGTTCAAATGTTACGTCGTTTGCGTAAGTGCTTCGTGACTGGCGCTGGACGCCATTCACGTTCACTTTGAAGCAAATGACGTCCTTGCGACGTCATTTGCCGCAATGCACGTCGGGAAAGTTTCCAGACGGAGCATGCGCTGTACGCTCGGCGCGGGAGCGCGCCTAATTTAAATGATTCCCGCCCCCGGCGGGATCATTTAACTTGCACGCGCTTACGCCGGGCAAATTTGCCAGCGCGCCCTCGCAAGTCACGGAGCTACTGCTCCGTGAATCGAGGGCAGCGCAAAATATTTGCGTGGCCGCAGGGCAAAATCGTTGCCCTGCTCCCACGCAAATATCGCGCAAATCTTATTGAATCTGGGCCCCTGTGTATTAATTTTAAAAATACTAAAAAGTTCTTTTTAGAGGACATCATAAAGAGTAGGTCAATGAAGGCTCAAACATTTTAATTAAAATTAGAAAGGCAGATTACTAGTAAAAGTAAAAGAATGAGCCTTCATTGACCTACTCTTTATGATGTCCTCTAAAAAGAACTTTTTAGTATATTTAAAATTAATATACAGGGTATTTTCCTAGTTCCATTATGGGCTGGATTAGTCCCTTTCCCATACTCAATATGGCGTTTTTTCCATTTCCTGTTCCTTGTCGACCAAAACAAGGCTTGGGTATATAAAGCGGTGAACCATTGCAGAGCCCATTCCCATTTAAAACATCAAACTTATGACGAAACGCGATTGGGAAGGCGTGCAGTGACGTCACCGCGTTCCACGCAGGGAGGAAGGGCTCCTATCGTGCCAGCCGGCATTTGTTTTGTACATGCTCGCATTTCATGGATGTTTGTGAGTAAGATTTTATATTTATTAAACCTTTTTTTTAAACGTTATCACGCTATGGTCCGGTCTCTTTTAACATCAATATTTCAATTTAGATGACTATGATTTCCTTTTCTTTTTTTTCCTAGATGGCTTGTGCAGAACGATATAGAAGAAATAGAGAACCATGCTTTCAATGGAACAAATGTACATGAATTGTGAGTTCCTGAACCCTTCTGATCTCTGTTGTGTTTTCATTGTATAATATTCATTTCTTGAATTTTTATCTAATAGACTCCTCAGTGGCAATCAGAAGCTAACAACGTTACCCGATCTTGTTTTCCATGGAGCCAGCGGACCAGAAGTGCTGTAAGTTATAACTTTCCCTGATGAGGTTTAAATTAAACTTGTGAAATCTTTTGTTTTGTCTGCAGCTAAGATCTATGAGAAAGAACAAATCAATATCTGAGTTACAGAAGTTTAGTTCGCAATTGTAAGACACGCATTTACTAACATAATTCACTCCAGATTACTAAAATGCATCAGGACGCTGGCAATGTATAAACAGCATTTATTTGGGCAAACTCTGTACTGGGGGTGGGGGGGTTAAAGGTTCAGTCCACCCCAAAACTAACATTGTATGTGCTGTTTGCAGACACTGGGGAGTTAAAAGACAAACTAATACTTTTCATAATTCATTTCATAAAACATTTTTTTTAGGTATTCTTTTTAAAATGGATGCAATGTACAGTATCTCACAAAAGTGAGTACACCCCTTACTAGGGATGAGCTTTATGTTCGAGTCGAACTTGAGTCCGACTCGAACATTGCCTGTTCGGCCGTTCGGCGAACAGCGAAAAATTAGAAAAAAGCCATGGAACACCCTTTAAAAGTCTATGGGAGAAATCAAAAGTGCTAATTTTAAAGGTTAATATGCAAGTTATTGTCATAAAAAGTGTTTGGGTACCCGGGTCCTGCCCCAGGGGACATGTATCAATGCAAAAAAAAGGTTTAAAAACTGTATTTTTTTCGGGAGCAGCGATTTTAAAGCGGGGGTTCACCCAAAAATCAACTTTTTGTCACTAGATCCAGCATACTGCTGACATCTGCAGTATGCTGGATTTTTTTTTTGTACTTATCATTTTAGCGGTCTTTCTTCTCCGGCACCGAGCGGCGTATCCTTCTGGGTATAGGCGTTCCTAAATCAAGCGCAGTTGATTGACAGGCTTGGATAGCGCGTCACGCCTTCCGAAAATAGCCAACGTGACTCTCGGCAATTTACGGCGCCTGCGCAGTCGGCTCTACACGGCAGGCGCCATATAGCGCCGTAAGCAGCCGAGAGTCACGTTAGCTATTTCCGGATGGCGTGATGCGCTATCCAAGCCCATCAATCAACTGCGCTTGATTTAGGAACGCCTACTCCCCGCAGGAATCCCCGCTCGGAGCCGGAGAAGAAAGACCGCTAAAACGATATGTACAAAAAAAAAATCCAGAATACTGCAGATGTCAGCAGTATGCTGGATCTAGTGACAGAAAGTAGATTTTTGGGTGAACCTCCGCTTTAATAATGCTTAAAGTGAAACAATAAAAGTGAAATATTCCTTAACATTTCGTACCTGGGGTGTGTGTGTATAGTATGCCTGTAAAGTAGTGCATGTTTCCCATGTTTAGAACAGTCCCTGCACAAAATGAAATTTCTAAAGGAAAAAAGGTAATTTAAAACTACTCGCGGCTATTTATGAATTGTCGAGTCCCTGCAATACAGATCAAAGTCATTGAAGAAAACGGCAGGGGTCCCCCCCCCCCCCCCCAGTCCATTACCAAATTCCATATCAGGCCCTTCAGGTCTGGTATGGATATTTAGGGGAACCCCGCGCCATTTTTTTCCCCTGTCCCCTAACTTGCATATTAACTTTTAAAATTAGCACTTTTGATTTTTCATGTTCGTTTCCCATAGACTTTAACGGTGTTTGCGTGTTCAAAGGAATTTTTTGCCTGTTCACATGTTCTGGTGCGAACCGGGGGGAGGGGGTGTTCGACTAATCCCTACCCCTCACATTCAAAGACAAGCGTGTCTTGCCTACAGTTAAGCATGGGGGTAGGAGTGTCATGGTCTAGGACTGCATGAGTGCTGCCGGTGTTCTGTCAAGAAATGCCCCCCCCCCGGGACAAACTGTGCATGTGTCGTACGTCATAGCACAACTGCTGATTTTCCGATCAGCTGGGCTGACGTAACCATGGCGCATGCGCACATCGTAGGAGGTATCTCTCGATGGGAGATACCATTTCACAGCCACAATTTAAACCTAAATTTTGCGCATCGGAATTGCTACAGACGATCGGATTTTGAGAACCAGCTCTCAATCTTTCCGCCAGCAAAAGTCCGATGGAGCATACACACGGTCGGACTTATGCCGTCGGAATTTCCGATCGTGTGTACGGGGCATTATAGTCATGTTATAGTCAAAGATTGAACATAACTTGGAATTCAAGTTTGAACTTTTTTAAAACATTCCTAAAATGTGTGCGTTATTGTCCTTTTTAGTTTTCTGTTATTATTTGCCAGTCATATCCTTTTTTTTCTCCAGACTGTCCAGTTGGGAAAAAAAGACATAAAGTTTTGTATTTTTTTGAGTTGTGTAAAGTTTCTAACGCATATGGTTTGCCTTTGAACTGTGGAAAGTGTTTAATAGCAAAACAGGAGAAAAATGAAGCAGAACCAGGTTTCGAAAAAAATGGAATGGTTCAGTAATTTCCATAGGAACACGTTGAAATTGCTTTATTCAGAACAAATGTTACCTCTGTGGGCTGCTGTGGGTTTTCTTTACTCTAGTAGATTTTATTGTTTTTTTAATTAACAATTTGCTTTATATTTTAATTTTGCTTTAGCATGCTAGGTGATACATTCCTCCTTTTAGAACAATTTCATTAAAATTAATAAAAGACACACAAAGTGAACATTTAAGCCGAGGAGTGACTCTTAAGGCAATCTACTCCATAGACTAGAGAATACATCAGGGGGGTGAATTTTTTTTTTTTTTATCACTTTACCACATATACTATACCTTCTTTGTATTATTATACGTGGTAATATGAAAATTTATAATGACACACTTCACTGAGAGTAAAAATATCACCTTCTGGTTGTTATCAATTTGGAGACCAATTGAAGTCTCAAACTTTTTTTGTCTTTTTATCTTTTTATAATCCTATCCCTCTTGTGTTATAATTAGTGCCTACTTTTTGCATGGAAGTGTCCCAAAGAGGCTCTGTCACTTTTCTGCCTATTGAGGAGAAAGGGTTCCCTTCTCCCACCGCCATTGTCTGTTTATACTTCAACCATGCTTCCCCCATGCTCTGTGCCTATGGTATTGGAGCTTCCACAGGGTTAATCTCTTGTTTTTCATATCATAATGTTTGAGAATTGGTGATTGGCTAATAAGGTTTGCGCACTGCATCCTCAGAGGAGGTCACATGCTCCTACCTATCTGGAAGGACCGGGTATTTTCTCCAACAGAACAGTGAACCGGCTGAGAAATAGAATAGATGTGTCATGTACCTGTGTAAGGAGCTTACATAGTTACATAGTTAAAAAAGGGCACAAGTCCATCTAGTTCAACCATAAATATATATATATATATATATATATATATATATATATATATATATATATATATATATATATATATAAAATATATATATTGTGACAGGAAGTCAGGTAAATCTGTGGGTGTTGTCACAGATGGGAGATACATTTCTGCCTTGTTTAGACAATACACCAATTATTATCAGGCGTCGGCTGCAGAAGTAGCCAGAAAGGTTTAAGGGCGTTGAAAAGCTGTTCAGAATGAGGCAATTAAGGCCTCTATAAGTAATCCAGAGGATTACTACTGATTGCTGCATCCTGAGGCTTTTTGGGTGAAGGAGAGCAGTGAACATAAATACTTTTGAAGAGGTGAGGTGCTGTTGATTTTTCTATGTGATAAAAATCAAAAAGACTATTTGTTTTTCTGCTGTATGACCAGCAGTGTCTGCTCAGCAGTAGGCTGTGCCAGACTCCATAGATAGGTTCCTGTGTGGTGAAGGTAGACGCCCCAAGTGGCCAGGGTTTATTTTATGTTTGATTTTGTTTATGCTGTTTGGATGCTTGCACTTGTTTCCAGCAAGATGGAAGAATAAACCAATTTCTTTGTTTTCAACCGTCTTCGGCTGTTTCTCTGTATCGTTCCGTGTGTAGTGAACCCATCCAGGGGGGCACACACCCCCGCTACCGAGCTAACCCCTTACAATATATATATATATATATATATATATATATATATATATATATCGTACAATCCCATATACCCAATTCTATACCCACAGTTGATCAAGAGGAAGGCTTGAGAGGACAAGGGTGGCCTTTTGCATAAATCCTATCTGAGCACCCCTGAAAGTTGTGATAGGGACTGCAGGGGCAATGAGAAGTCAGAACTGAAGACTGAAAATGGGAGTTCTGGTGTCAAGTAAGCAGAATCATCCAGAATATATCAAGTCCAGTAGAGATCATAGCTGGTTATGCAGAAGCACAGTGGTGAAGGCACCCAGAATACACCAAGTCCATTAGAGATCAGAGCCAGTTTAGCAGAAGCACAGTGGTGAGGGCACCCGGAATACACCAAGTTCAGTAGAGATCAGAGCCAGTTAAGCAGAAGCACAGTGGGGAGAGGAACCCGGAATACACCAAGTCTAGTACAGATCACAGCCAGTTAAGCAGAAGCACAGTGGTGAAGGCACCCAGAATACACCAAGTCCAGTAGAGATCAGAGCCAGTTTAGCAGAAGCACAGTGGTGAGGGTACCCAGAATACACCAAGTCCAGTAGAGATCAGAGCCAGTTTAGCAGAAGCACAGTGGTGAGGGTACCCAGAATACACCAAGTCCAGTAGAGATCAGAGCCTGTTTAGCAGATGCACAGTGGTGAAGGCACCCGGAATACACCAAGTTCAGTAGAGATCAAAGCTGGGTTACAGGACAAGCTCAGCAACAGTTGGACAGGAAGGCACCAAATCATATGCAGGATCAAGTTCAGGGGTGAGGTTGGCAATGTGTAGGCAGTGAGGTACAGAATCAATAGGCAAAATCTTGATCAAGTGTCTACACTGAGGTTGATAAAAAAAGTTAGGCAGCAAATTTAGACAGGCAAGGTTTATCCAAAAGCAGGCTAGACTAAAACAAGGTCTATAACAGCGTCAATGAGGTTCAGGATCTAGGATATCAGGAACTCAAGCTGAGATACCCACAGGAGAAGTATGGCCAAAAGAGTTTTGGCCATATGTATCCTTTAAACTATTTTAACATAGAAACACTTTCACCCTAATAGTCTCTGCTTCTTGTCTGGGTAAAATACAGCAGCTGCCACATCTGTGTGTAAAGTCATGTGGCTTAGTTCCCCCCTCCGTATTTCTCACTCCACTTCCTTCGTCTGGGGGTTTCTGAACCCAGCTAGCAGGGATGGGAAGTACTTGTCTATAACAAACGTATTCTATAGTAAATAACAAACAACAGCTATTTACAAAAAAGCACAGAAGAGGCATAAGTGTGCGCACAGGGCGTGCCAGGTATGCCTGGGAACACCCTGTGTGCCGCAAATTCCCCCTGTTTAGACTCCTAATATTTCACCAAAGCCTCCTAATTGGGCTCCTAAAAAAAGAATTAAACAACTATAATAGAAAAAAAAAACTACTGACACCATCCACTAGCCTACTCACACCAGTCTCTGCCCTAATGACACTCTCCGCTGCTCTACTAAAATTGTCAGTATATATACAGTACCAGGGCTTTTTTTCTCAGAGAATAGGTGCAGGAACTCCTCCCTTTCGAGTCACCCCTTGACTCCGCCCCCTACCCAACTCCAAGCAACCATTTTTTTGTTGTCCCCCCCTTACCCCATTAAAGAATACAGAACCAAGTATAATTTTGTGGTGCCAAGTATTTTGTATGGGATTTGTTAATGATAACAAGAAAGGCAGTAAAATAAATCTAGCAACAATGGACACCCCAGCAACAAAAGATCCGCCCTAGCAACAATGGGCTCCCAAAAGCCAGCATCAATAGACCCTCCAACAGCCAGGAACATTAGACCCTAACCTCAACAGTAGACCCCTCCCAGCACTGAATGACCCCCTGCAACATAAGACCCACCCCAGCAACAATAGATCCTCCACCAGCAACAATTGACCGTACTGCAAAAATAGATCCCCTCCAGCAACAATAGATCCCCCAGCAGCCAGCATCAATAGACCCTCAAGCAGTCAGCAACAAAGACCCCTCCCTCAACAGTAGATCTCTCCCCGTACGATTGACCACCCCAGCAACATAAGACCCACCCCCAGCCATAACATAATAGATCCCACACAAGCAACAGAAGACGTCCCCAGCAACAATAGACCCCCTTCCTACCCAAAAATAGATCCCCCTCCAACAACAATAGATTACCTAGCATCAACAGACCCTCCAGAACACCACAGCACCCATTGCTTTTACATACATTTAGTGCTGGAGGTGCCGGAACTGCGTTCCCCCGCGTTCCAGCTGAAAAAAAAGCCCTGTACAGTACACATGCACACATGTATATGTCTTTGAGCTTTGGAGTGCACACTTAATTCAATAGGCTGTGCACACCTATTAGTAGAGGGCAGTGGATCCCTACAGATGTAAAGAGCATTCTTGCCCGTGACCACCAATGTAAGGGGCATTTTTTCCACTTACCCCAAAGAATAGGTATTAGCAGGGGTTTCCCCAGGCCTGATAATAATTTTATAGATCTAGGGGATCAATGTATCAATGTACAGTGTGGTAGTGTTTTGTACCCCAATACCTCCTATAAACATCTCATAATATTCTATAACTCATTTGTAGTAGCGCCCATTCTTGTATCACTGGTACTCCTTGAGAAGGGAACACACAGCATAGAACATGTTTTTTGTTTTGCATGTTAGTTGACATTTTGAACTCCTATAGACCCTTCCAATCCGGTTAGCTCACACGTTCAATCTTCCTTTGAATTTTTCTTTAGATCCAGTGCCTGCTGCTCCGTGAAATCTTTGCCATGTCTTCTTGTATTATTATATATTTTTTTTTTTTTACAAACAGGGATATTTCAAAAACTCAGATCAACTCACTGCCCAAGCACGGCCTGGAGCATATAAAGAAACTTATTGCTAACCATGCTTATAACTTGAAGAAGCTCCCTCCTTTGGAAAGGCTGTCTAGTCTTATTGAGGCCAACCTTACGTATCCAAGCCACTGCTGTGCTTTTAAGAACTGGAAGAAACAGAAAAGGTACGTGCCTATTTCCTTTAACCAAAGTCAAAGAGTAAATCCAAACAGTGAAATTAGTCAGGGGGCTGCTAATGTTAAAGGAGGCCTGTACTGAAAAGTTCACCGTCTACTTCTACTACCTTTCACGTTCATATAGCTAGATTCAGAGAGAGTTACGCCGGCGTATCAGTAGATACGCCGTCGTAACTCTGAATCTACGCCGTCATAAATTTAAGCGTATTCTGGAAACCAGATACGCTTAAATTAGGCTAAGATACGAGCGGCGTAAGTCTCCTACGCCGTCGTATCTTAGGGTGCATATTTACGCTGGCCGCTAGGTGGCGCTTCCGTTGTTTTCCGCATCGAATATGCAAATGAGCAAGATACGCCGATTCACGAACGTACGTGCGCCCGTCGCAATTAGTTACGCCGTTTATGCAAGACATACGCCGGAGTAAAGATAAAGCTGCTCCCTAGGTGGCGAAGCCCATGCAAGGTATGGACGTCGGAACAAGCGTATCTTTTTACGTCGTTTGCGTAAGTCGTACGCGAATAGGGCTGTGCGTAAGTTACGTTCACGTCATAGGCAGTGTTCGACGTATCTTAGGCATTCTATCCGACGCATGCGCACTGGGTTACGTCCACGGACGGCACATGCGCCGTTCGTTCAAAACGTCATTTACGTGGGGTCATGCCTACTTTCCCTAAAACACGCCCACCTCTTCCTCATTTGAATTAGGCGTGCTTACACCGGCACATTTACGCTACGCCGCCGTAACTTAGGACGCAAGTGCTTTGTGAATACAGCACTTGCCTCTCTAACTTGCAGCGGCCTAGCGTAAATACCATACGCTACGCTCGCACAAAGTTACGCTGCCCTACCTGAATCTGGCCAATCATCAACTACAATTTAAAATGTGTAAACTCTAACACTGAACTTCTCTTATTTGTTCCTTTGGTCTGTAAATTTGTTTAGTCTGTTGGCCATTTTTTGATTATGGTATTTGCACTCTATCTCACCCAGGATCAGGTGAGAAAGGTGAAGGTGCAATACGAAAAATATGACTATATACAGTACACACTCACCGGCCACTTTATTAGGTACACAATTGCTTGGTAACACGATCCCAAAGCCAATCACATGGCAGCAGCTCAATGCATTTAGGCATCTAGACCTGGTTGAAGTTAAAACCGAGCATCAGAATGGGGAAGAAATGGGATTTAAGTGACTTTGGCATGGTTGTTGGTGCCAGACGGACTGGTCTGAGTATTTAAAAAATTGCTGATCTACTGGAATTGTTATGCACAATCATCTCTTGGGATTACAGAGAATGTTCAGAAAGAGAGAAAATATCCAGTGAGTGGCAGTTGTGTGGACGAAAATCCCTTGTTGATGTCAAAGGTCAGAGGAGAATAGGTAGACTGGTTTGAGATGATAGAAAGACAACAGTAGCTCAAATAACCACTCGTTACATCCAAGATATGCAGAATACCATCTCTGAATGCACAGCACATCGAACCTTGAAGCAGATGGGCTACACCATCAGAAGACCACACTAAGAACAGGAAACTGAGGCTACAATTCGCACAGGCTCTCCAAAACAGGACAATAGAAGTTTGGTAAAACGTTGCCTGGTCTGATGAGTCCGATTTCAGCTGCGACATTCAGATGGTCGGGTCAGAATTTGGCGTAAACAACATGAAAGCATCAATCCATTCTGCCTTATATCAATGGTTCAGGCTGGTGGTGGTGTAATGGTGTGGGGAATATTTTCGTGGCACACATTGGGCCCCTTATTACCAATTTGAAGATCGTTTAAATGCCACGGCCTACCTGAGTATTGTTGATGTCCATCCCTTTATGACTCCAGTGTCCCCATCTTCTGATGGCTCCTTCCAGCAGGATAATGCACCAAATCTCCAATCATCTCACCACTGGACAATGAGGTCACTGCACTCCAATGATCTCCACAGTCACCACATCTCATCCAATAGAGAACCTTTGGCATGTGATTGGCATCATGGATGTGCAGCCGACAAATCTGCAGCAACTGCGTGATGTTATCATGTCACTATGGACCAAAATCTCTGAGGAATGTTTCCAACACCTTGTTAAATATATGCCACCAAGAATGAAGGCAGTTCTGAAAGCAAAAGGGGGTCCAACCTGATACTAGCAAGGTGTACCTAATAAAATGGCTGGTGAGTGTAAATATACAGTATCTGACACAAGTCACATTTTTGTAAATATTTTATTCTATCTTTTCATGTGACAACACTGAAGAAATTACACTTTTCTACAATGTTGTGTAGTGAGTGTACAGCTCGTATAACAGTGTAAATTTGATGTCCCCTCAAAATAACTCAACACACAGCCATTAATGTCTAAACTGCTGGCAACAAAAGTGAGTACACCCCTAAGTGAAAATGTCCAAATTGGGCCCAAAGTGTAAAATTATTTTCCAGCACTGCCTTAACCCTCTTGGGTGTGGATTTCATCAGAGCTTCACAGGTTGAAACTGGTCAACAAAGTCTCCGAAGGGAGCTAATCAGATGGTGTCACAGTACATATTGGCATTCATGGTTTCCTCAATGAACTGTAGCTCCCCAGTGCCAGCAGCACTCATGCAGCCCCAGACCATGACACTCCCACCACCATGCTTGACTGTAGGCAAGACACACTTGTCTTTGTACTCCTCACCTGGTTGAGGCCACATACGCTTGACACTATCTGAACCAAATAAGTTTATCTTGGTCTCATCAGACCACAGGACACTGTTTGCAGGCTTTCCTGTGCATTATCTGTAGAAGAGGCTTCCACCTGTGATGACAGCCATGCAGACCAATTTGATGCAGTGTGCGGCGTATGGTATGAGCACTGACAGGCTGACCCTCCCACCCCTTCAACCTCTGCAGCAATGCTGGCAGCACTCATATGTCTATTTCCCAAAGACAACCTCTGGATATGACTCTGAGCATGTGCACTCAATGTCTTTGGTCAACCATGGCGAGGCCTGTTCTGAGTGGAACCTGTCCTGTTAAACCCCTGTATGGTCTTGGCCACCGTACTGCAGCTCAGTTTCAGGGTCTTGGCAATCTTCTTATAGCCTAGGCCAGTGTTTCTCAACTCCAGTCCTCAAGGCACCCCAACAGGTCATGTTTTCAGGATTTCCTTCAGATAAAACAGCTGTGGTAATTACTAAGGCAGTGAAACTGATCAAATCACCTGTGCAAAATAATGGGAAGCCTGAAAATATGACCTGTTGGTGCGCCTTGAGGACTAGAGTTGAGAAACACTGGCCTAGGCCATCTTTATGTAGAGCAACAATTCATTTTTTTCAGATCCGCAGAGAGATCTTTGCCATGAGGTGCCAAGTTGAACTTCCAGTGACCAGTATGAGAGAGTGAGAGCGATAACACCAAATTTAACACACCTGCTCCCCATTCACACCTGAGACCTTGTAACACTAACAAGTCACATGACATCGGGGAGGGAAAATGGCTAATTGGGCCCAATTTGGAAATTTCCACTTAGGGGTGTACTCACTTTTGTTGCCAGCAGTTTAGACATTAATGGCTGTGTGTTGAGTTATTTTGAGGGGACAGAAAATTTACACTGTTATACAAGCTGTACACTCACTACTTTACATTGTAGCAAAGTGTAATTTCTTCAGTGTTGTCACGTGAAAAGATAGAATAAACTCACTTTTGTGAGATACTGTGTATATATATATATATATATATATATATATATATATATATATATATATATATATATAGGTGACACTCGAAAAATTTGAATATCGAGCAAGAGTTAATTTATTTCACTAATGCAACCTAAAAGGTGAAACTAATATATGAGATAGACTCATTACATGCAAAGCAAGATAGTTCAAGCCATGATTTGTCATAATTGTGATGATTATGGCTTACAGCTCATGAAAACCCCAAATCCACAATCTCAGAAAATGTGAATATTGTGAAAAAGTGCAATATTCTAGGATCAAAGTGTCCCACTCGAATCAGCTAATTACGCCATAACACCTGCAAAGGGTTCCCAAGCCTTTAAATGGTCTCTCAGTCTGGTTCAGTAGGAATCACAATCATGGGAAAGACTGCTGACCTGACAGTTGTGCAGAAAACAATCATTGACACCCTCCATAAGGAGGGAAAGCATCAAAAGTTAATTGCAAATAAGTTGGATGTTGCTTAAAGTGCTGCATCAAAGCACATTAATAGAAAGTTATGTGGAAGGGAAAAGTGTGGAAGAAAAAGGTGCACAAGCAGCAGGGATGACCACAGCCTGGAGAGGATTGTCAGGAAAAGGCCATTCAAAAGTGTTGGGGACTTTCACAAGGAGTGGACTGAGGCATACAACTTCCACAATAGCAGATCCTTGTCAAGTAAAAGCTGGCAGCTCGGAGTGCTCTTTCAGAATAAATCTTTTATTGGCTACATATATAAAGACACAATGCTGTAGGTGTTAATGCATTTTGGCTACACAACCTTTCTCATTACATAAGGAATGCTGTGTAGCTAAATTGCTTTAAAACCCCACAGCATTATGAGCTGCCGGCTTTTACTTGACAATAGACATGTGCGATTCCGTTCGTAACGAATGGATGTTCGTATGAATTTTTTAGTATTCGTACATTCGGATCAATTCGAACATACGAATAGCTGAAAGTATTAAATACAAAAATTACGGAATTACGAATAAGCAAAATAACGAACAAGCGAAAATACGATGTACGATTGGACAAACTTACTAATACACGAAACAGCGAAAGAACGAAAATTACATTTATAACGAACGATTTGCATTCCGGATTGTAAATCCTTTGTCTGTTCGTATTTTCATTCGTATGTTCGTATTTTCACTTGTGTGTTTTGTAAACCTGTTTCTTTGTCTGTTCGTAAATTTGTGTACTCGTATCGTTCTTTCGAATGGGCAGTGTAGTTAGTGAGTGATGTATCTTACTTAATACCTTAGCCAATCAGCTTATCTCTTTTGTGCCGAGTCACATTGGACAGTGTAAAGCCTCGATTTTTTGGAAAACGCTCATTTTGAAGTTTGTTGGCAAAAAGTCTGACCGTGTGTACGGGGCTTAAGAGAAAGTCTATCCTAATATGGATTAGCCGCGTGTTGAAAATAAAACTAAATTGCGAAGGACCGCGCTGCAATGTATTTATGAAAGTAAAAAATTACGAATCATTTAAACGAAAATTATTATCCAACAAAATTACGTATTTCGGATCAACAAAAATAAATTAGACAGAATTACGAATCATTCAGTATCAACGAAAATAAAACTGTTCCGAAAAGACGAACGGGTCCGAATAGGAAAACTTGCGTCTTACGAAATTACGAATCTTTACGAATCTACGGAACGAGACGAAACAAAAAAAAAACGATTTTTTTTGTTGTGCACATGTCTACTTGACAAGTATTTATATATATAGATAGATAGATAGATAGATAGATAGATAGATAGATAGATAGATAGATACCGTATATCTCTTTAGAACACTAAAGCCTCGTACACACGATAGGTTAACCAGAGGACAACGGTCTGAAGGACCGTTTTCATCGGTCAAAACCGATCGTGTGTGGGCCCCATAGGTTATTTAACCATAGGTTAAAAAAAAGCCAACTTGCTTTAAAATTAACCAATGGATTCCTAACCGATAGGTCAAAACCGATCGTTAGTAGGCACGACCAGCGGTTAAAAATCCACGCATGCTCAGAATCAAGTCGACGCCTGCTTGGAAGCATTGAACTTCGTTTTTTTCAGCACGTCGTTGTGTTTTACGTCACCTCGTTCTGACACGATCAGTTATTTAGCCTATGGTGTGTAGGCGCGACGGACCATCAGTCAGCTTCATCGGTTAACCGATGACAACGGTACTTCAGACCGTTGTCCTCTGGTTAACCTATCGTGTGTACGAGGCTTAAGAGCATATTTTTTTTTAATAGCGTTCATTAAAACGAAAAGTGTTGCGACACTAGAAGACTACAACCTCTCCTCACCCCCCTCACCCCCAGCTATATATTGCCTACAATACCACCAGCATGGAGCCATTTATTCTTAAAGATTTAAATTCTAACTTAGATTTCCTATGTCATTAACCTAATAATATGACACGCAGCCTTCCAGTGCAGTATTGATTGTGAGCATATGGTCCCAGGAAAAAGGCAATTAAAATAAATTGTCTGTTAAATAGGAATGGCATTCACCTGAGGTCTCAAGAATTATGTCATCAGAACTTTCATACTATTTGTCTCTTCACAGCATGCTAAGTATATAAAGTACAAAATGTGCCATCCACCCACCATTAGAGGGACAGCGTCTGTGTACAGAGTGTAGCTATTACCATATGCCACGTTCTTGCTCAAATTGTATTCAGTAAAGCAAAGAAAGGTATTGGCAGTATTAAAAGTGGTTACATTATTTATATTATTTTATTATGCACGCTTTCCTTTAGAACAGCTGTATTGGCTGTTTCATTAAATCAAAAGTAAAATTTTTTGTTTGTAAAGAAAAAACAAACTGCATTTACTCCTGATTTAACAAGGTTTTTACCTGCACCCGTAACACACAAAGTGCGCGCATTTCTTATCACTCATATATTTTCCATAAATTCACCTAGTGTGCTGTAATTTTGAAAATGTGCCTCATCCTTAAAATTATATTATATTAAGGAGGAAGTGTCAGAAATAACTAATTTTGAAGGTACTCTTAACAAAAACGTCATATAGAAAAGCTGTGTCCCTCAATGAACTCAGAGAAAGGGATTTTAGGGTGAGTAGCTAAAAACCTTGGGCTAGATTCAGATAGCCCTGCGTAATTTAGTGCGAGCGTAACGTATCTCCGATACGTTATGCCGCCGTAAATTAGGGCCCAAGTTCCATATTCATAAAGAACTTGCGCACTAAGTTACGGCGGCGTAACGTATGTGGGCCGGCGTAAGCCCGCCTAATTCAAATGGGGGCGTATTTTATTTAAATTATTGTTGACCCTGCGTATTTTACGTTTTTTACGAACGGCGCATGCGATGTTCGTGAAAGAATCCCAGTGCGCATGCTCGAAATTCCGCTGCAAATCGTCATTGCTTTCGACGTGAACGTAAATTACGTCCAGCCCTATTCGCGAACGACTTACGCAAACGACGTAAAAAATAAAAAATTTGACGCGGGAATGACGTCCATACGTCCAAAAAACGACATACTGAAACAACGTAAAAAATTCCGGCGAGCGCACGTACGTTTGTGAATCGGCGTATCTAGGTCATTTGCATATTCTACGCCGAAAAAGACGGAAGCGCCACCTAGCGGCCAGCGTAAATATACACCCTAAGATACGACGGCGCAAGAGTAGGATCTTAGCCTAACGCTAATATAGAACTATTGCTTTCTGAATACAGAAAGAAGATACGCCGGCGCAGCTTTGAACTTACGTGGCGTATCTATAGATACGCTGGCGTAAATTCTTGCTGAATCTAGCCCCTTGTTTTTCATATCACATTAAAACATTGTTAAACTATCATAGCCCACAGTACAATTATATATAGTGTCCGGCCTCAATATCTAACCCCCACCCAGCACCCATTAACTAGTCATATACAGTGCCTTGCAAAAGTATTCAACCCCCTTGGCCTTTTACCTATTTTGTTACATTATAGCCTTTAGTTCAAGGTTTTTTAATCTGAATTATTTGTGATGGATCAGAACACAATAGTCTAAGTGGGTGAAGTAAAATTAGAAAAATATATACATAAAACAATTTTTCAGAACTAAAAAACTGATAATTGGCATGTGTGTATGTATTCACCCCCTTTGTTATGAAGCCCATACAAAGTGCAACCAATTACCTTCAGAAGTCACATAATTAGTGAAATGATGTCCACCTGTGTGCAATCTAAGTGTCACATGATCTGTCATTACATAGACACACCTTTTTGAAAGGTCCCAGAGGTTGCAACACCTAAGCAAGAGGCACCACTAACCAAACACTGCCATGAAGACCAAGGAACTCTCCAATCAAGTAAGAGACAATGTTGTTGAGATGTACAAGTCAGTGTTAGATTATAAAAAAAAATATCAAAATCTTTGATGATCCCTAGGAGCACCATCAAATCTATCATAGCCAAGTGGAAAGAACATGGCACAACAGAAAATCTGCCAAGAGACGGCCGCACACCAAAACTCACGGACCGGGCAAGGAGGGCATTAATCAGAGAGGCAGCACAGAGACCTAAGGTAACCCTGGAGGAGCTGCAGAGTTCCACAGCAGAGACAGGAGTATCTGTACATAGGATGACAATAAGCCGTACGCTCCATAAAGTTGGGCTTTATGGCAGAAGAAATCCATTATTTTCAGCAAAAAACAAAATGGCACGTTTTCTAATTTTGCGAAAAGGCATGTGGGAGACTCCCAAAATGTATGGAGGAAGGTGCTCTGGTTTGATGAGACTAAAATTGTACTTTTTGGCCATCAAAGAAGACGCTATGTCTGGCGCAAACCCAACACATCAAACCACCCAAAGAACACCATCCCCACCATGAAACATGGTGGTGGTGGCAGCATCATGCTGTGGGGATGTTTTTCAGCAGTCAGGACTGGGAAACTGATCGGAGTTTAAGGAAAGATGGATGGTGCTAAATACAGGGATATTCTTGAGCAAAACCTGTACCCATCGGTGTGTTATTGGAGGCTAAGATGGAGGTTCACCTTCCAGCAGGACAATGACCCCAAACACACTGCTAAAGCAACACTTGAGTGGTTTAAGGGGAAACATATAAATGTGTTGGAATGGCCAAGTCAAAGCCCAGACCTCAATCCAACAGAAAATCTGTGGTCAGACTTAAAGATTACTGTTTACAAGCGCAAACCATCCAACTTGAAGGAGCTGGAGCAGTTTTGCAAGGATCAATGGGCAAATATCCCAGTGGTAAGATGTGACAAGCTCATAGAGACTTATGCAAAGCGACTTGGAGCTGTGATAGCCGCAAAAGGTGTCTCTACAAAGTATTGATTATAGGGGGGGTGAATAGTTATGCACATTGACTTTCTCTGTTATGTTATCCTATTTGTTGTGTGCTTCACAATAAAAAATAAAAAAAACATCTTTACATGTTCTGTAAATAAATTATGCAAATCCTCAAACAATCCATGTTAATTCCAGGTTGTGAGGCAACAAAACACAAAAAATGCCAAGGGGGTGAATACATTTGCAAGGCACTGTAAATATAACAATGACATAGTTAGAAGACTCAGTATGGTAATAAGCTAAGTTTTGATTGGGCCAATGTGGTGGTGTGATGGAGATCTTGCAATACATTTCTCTGACATAAATTACCATTTTTTAGGGCTACACTTGAGGCTATTTTTTGTTTTTTTTGCAAACTTTACTGGAGAACGATCACTAAAATATGTGTTCGCCAGATGAGTGCAGGTGCATCAGTACAGAGCCAACTCCAGAGGCTTCTGTGACCCGATGCTGTCCCTTAGGCCTCGTACACACAACCGAGAATTTCGTCGTAAATGAAACATTGTTTTCCTCGACGAGTTTCTTGTCAGGCTTGTCGAGAATCTTGTCAAGCTTTCTTTGCATACACACTTTTAAGACAAAATCTCGTCGTTCTCAAACCCGGTGACGTACAACGCGTACGACGGCACTGTAAAGGGGAAGTTTGATTCCACTGGCGCCACCCTTGGGGCTGCTTTTATTAACCTCCCTGGCGGTATGATTCTTTCAGAAAAAACATGCTAAAAGCGGTACCATTATTTGCAAGGAAATTTGGCGTTTTATATTGTAGGTCTGTAATTTTTAGAAATAACTCACTTAAATCTGACCAAACAAGATTCTAATAGGCATCCCGTGTATTACATTTTTTTAAAAACAAAATTATAAATTATAATATAATAAATAATTATAAATAATTATAACAAATAATAATATAATTATAATAAAAATTATTCAATAATGTAATCAAATCAAAATCACTGAAATTTGCTCAGTTGCAGAATTGTCGCTGTCATTACTTTTATTTTTTTATGACGAATTTCCCCACAAATCGCTATCGCACAATTCTGCAAGTGATTATAATTTATTATCGCTGTTTTTTAGCTGATCTAAAACTATTTTTGACATAAAGGGACACTTTTGGTTGCTATGGACAATCTACAGTTTGCAGGGAGAAAAAAAGGTTTTTATTATATAAAATGACATGCAGGACACTGGGCAGACCACTAGGGACAGGGGGTGTGTGTGTTTTTTACATACAGTACTGTAATCTATAAGATTACAGTATACTGTGTGTATAGTGTTTGTTTACGTTTTTGAATTTGGCGCCGTTCTCCGTCCCCGTGCGTCGTAACGTCGCAGGGAACGGAGATCGGCGTCACACGGAGGCACTATGTGAATCGAGCGAGGTCCCGCTCGCTCACACAGCGCGGTGGCATCGCTGGATCCAGGAACAAGGTAAGTAAAAAGTGCCTGTGGATCTAGCGAGGCAAGCCCGTGACTGACACGGGGTTACCAATAGTAGCAAGAAAATCTAACCCCGTGTCAGTCTCGGGAAGACCGCCAGGGAGGTTAATCTCATGTTACTGCGTGTTAAGTAAAAGTTTGGTGAGAGACGATTCGCGCTTTTCAGTCTGTTACAGCGTGACGAATGTGCTATCTCCATTACGAACGCTACTTTTACCAAAGGTGCGCTCCCGTCTCATACTTTATTCTGAGCATGCGTGCGTTTCTAAGCATACACACGAATGTGTTTCTCGTCGTAAACCAGCCCGTCGAGAAACACGACAAGGAAATTGAGACTCCTGACGAGAAAAAAGAGAACATGTTCTGTTTTTCTCGTCGAGATCCATGACAGTTTTCCTCATCAAAAAAGCTCTGCCAGCATTTTTCTTGATGGATTTTGTCGAGGAAAATGGTCGTGTGTACGAGGCCTAACTCTACAACAGGGATCTCCAAAGTACGGCCCTCCAGCTATTACAGAACTACACATCCCATGAGACATTGTAAAATTCTGACATTCACAGACATTACTAGACATGATGCGAATTGTAGTTCCTGAACAACTGGAGGACCATAGTTTGGAGACCCCTGCTCTACAAGAACCTGTCCTTAACGCTAGGCCTACCTCTCCCTCACAAGTGGGGTCTCTGTCTGAAACGTCTGACACTGCAAGCTCCACTCCAGTTACCCAGTAGGGGCTATATATATAAACCCTTATAAGTTCAAGATGGCCTCCAATATCTCGAGAGAGCTCTGTGTCCAATGAGACTCAGACTCTCACTAGATGGCACCTGAAGTCAATGGCAAAGGAAATATTGGTTCTATGCCAGGCTCTCCTCTAGTGCTTGGGAGTAAACAGCAGTAGTCACATTACTGCTTTGTTTTCCATAGTTGTAGGGAGTTATTCCACAATCCTGCAATAACTATATCCCCTCCTAGCCCTGCTAATCTGATAAAGCAGCAGTGCCATTTCACCTGTGGCTATACTAACACCTATCTACAAGCCAGACAAGTTGTCAGGGGCTATAGCAAGCATTAGACATGTGCAATTTGTTTCATTCCAAATTCGTTTTTTAAACCCATAATAACTAGCTAATAATAACTTAACTATTACTAACTATTAAATTATAGGTATTGGAATTTCCTTTCAAATTTGGCTGTTAGTGAACATAACTAATACAAATTTATCTGAAGTTACGAACTATCCGAAATAAAGCATGCCGTATGAAAACGAATGGAACGTAATGAATTAATAATAATAATAAATAACAATAATAAAAATGTATTATTATTATTATTATTATTATTAATTCGCTCTTCTCCATTTGTTTAGATACATTCATCATTTTGGATAATTCATAACTTCAGATAAATTCGTACTTGTTACATTCACTAAAAGCCAATTTTGAAAGGAATTTCCAATACCTATAATTTAATAGTTAGTTATCCTTTCAGATTTTTTGATTTTCTTTCGTATTTTAGGATTTTCAAATTTTTGAAATTACATTTTTTTTTTAATTCACAAATTTACACATTTTTAGAATTTTAGAATTTATGAATTTACGAATTTTTGAATTTACAAATTTACGAATTGTGATCATAACGAATGACCCGAAAAACAAAAATAAAATGAATGAAAGGAAAACACACAAATTTTTCGGCAGTGCACATGTCTAGGAAGCATGGTGGGTATCCTGTATCACTTACCAAATTCTAATACCTGTATATCTAAAACCACAACTGTGTAGTGATTATATTAAATATTTGAAATCATTTTTTTTGCCATCTGTGTCCCATTTGAGAGATCTCCATCCACCTATGGTTCTATGTGGACAAAACAAAGTGAGATAAATCCCATTTTGGGCCTTCCGCTGGAAGATATTCCCTCTATAGATGTTCTGGTGACAACTGAAAATGTTTGGATTTCCCCTCACTTTCAGTTCCAGTGATAGTGGACACCAGGAGAAAGAGAACAAATCTCTATACGAGAAATAAGCAGCAATATAAATCTACTGGCTACTACCAGTTATTTAAAAATAGTACATGTTGGTTCATAATAAAGGGTATATAGCCAAACCTTTTATAACAGTAGGGAGAAGTGAGGAAAACCCTTGTCAGTTTATTTTTTACTATATGTATCCTGTTGAGAGGGATTCCCTTCCCATCCTAGAGATGAGGGGAGGTTCTACACACCACTCAACCAAATGTTGAATTTCCTGCCTATAAGTTGCATCGTCATTATCTCATATGAGTCCAACTAAGGCAGGTCATACATTAAAGGGGTTGTAAAGGTTTGTTTTTTATTTTCAAAATAGATTCCTTTAAGCTAGTGCATGGGTTAACTACTCATTTTTGTTTGGGGGGGGGGGGGGCAGAGAGAAGATATGCTTGCCTAATCTGCCAATCCTCTGAGTGCAAGACCGGTCTCTGCCATTCCCACCGCCCCCACACACTAGCGTTCTTGTGCATGGACTGTTCCTGACGTCATTATGCCCATAGACCAGCTCTGGAAGTGAGGACCGCAGGAACAGTCCAAAGCTAGACATACGGGAGTGCTGTTTTCTGGAGGATCGAAGGATCAAGTAAGTATAAACAGAAAAAACTCCCAGCGCTGCCCTAGCTTGTCTAAAGTAAAATGTCCAAAATGTCCGAAAATATGAAGATGAAATTTGCACCTAAGTGCAAAAGTGTCTCTGTACAGACTCACCGGATAAGTCCGTCCGATCCCCATCCCTCGCATGCGTCGAAATGATTCGATGCATGCGTGGAAGTATTTACCTTCCAGGGTCGCGCACGTCGCCGCGTCATCGACGGCGCGGCCACGTCACCGCAGATGTTTTCCGCGGGGATTTTGATCTGATGGTGTGTACAGCCATCAGATCAAAATCCGCCAGAGGACTTATCTGCTGGAAACGGTCCGGCGGACCGTTTTCAGCGGATATCCGCCCGTGTGTACAGGGCCTAACCTGTGTGTTCAATAGATGAAAAAAACACCATAGTATGGATGGATGTATTTGGTCACTTGGGAGTATCATAGAGAGGGATATGGTAAATTAGGAGGATGTATCATAGGTCCAGGGCTTTTTTTCAGGGGGAACTTGGGGGAACTCAGTTCCACCACCTCTGGCTCAGACCCTTGGGGTGGGGGGGGGGGGTGCTCACCACAATCAGTCTGGTTTCTGTGTTTACAAGTGACAGCTCTGCACTCTGTGTGTAACCCCCCTGAACTCTGTACTCTATATGTAATGCAATCCTGGTATTTAATGCCCCTTTAAGACCCTTCTACTGTTTGTGAAATCTGAACGGATCATGGTGGAGTTCCTGCATTTTTTTCTGAGAAAATAGAGCTCTGCATAGGTCCATTGGGACAGGTGCTCCCATTCGAAAGGTTTCCCTCGCCACTTCTGGAGCTCTCAGATTTCGTCTTTCTCCTCACTTTCGTTACCAAAGTCAATGGTCACCAAGACAATTAGAGAGGCTGAATCCACCTAGTGAAGGCATGGACATCAACAAAAAACTTGATAGGACTTCTAATCCTTCCCCACTGTATCCAAAACTAAACAATAAGAACATATGGCTATACATACACTTTAATAAATCCATATGTCCATTCACTGATTGTACACTTTGTTTTTTCAGTAGCACGGATGTGCATCCTTTGTGCAATAGAAGCAGTTACATTCTGAATGGAGATTCAAAGCCTACCAACAAAAGATCAGGACAGATGGATTACTACACGAGCAGTGACCCAAGCTTCGAGCAAGATGACTTTGACTACTATTTCTGTTTTGATGTGCAGAATGTCAAGTGTTTCCCGAAACCGGATGAATTCAACCCATGCGAAGACATCATGGGCTATGACTTTCTCCGTATCCTCATGTGGTGTATCAGCATCCTGGCCATAAGTGGGAATGCAGTGGTGCTCATAATATTGATAACCAGCAAGTCTAAATTCAGCGTCCCCAAGTTTCTAATGTGCAATCTGGCCTTTGCAGACTTTTGCATGGGCATCTACCTCCTCCTGATTGCCTCTGTGGACATCAAAACAAAAAGCCAATATTATAACTATGCTATCGAGTGGCAGACAGGAGCGGGTTGTCATGCAGCAGGATTTTTTACTGTGTTTGCCAGCGAACTTTCGGTCTACACACTGACAGCCATCACCCTTGAGCGGTGGCATACCATAACCTATGCGATGCAGCTCCAACGTAAAGTCAGATTACGCCATGCTATCGTCATTATGATTTCCGGTTGGATCTTCGCGATTGTAGTGGCCCTGCTGCCCATCGTTGGCATAAGCAGTTACATGAAAGTTAGCATTTGTTTGCCCATGGACATTGAATCTTTACCTTCACAGGCTTATATCATTTTTCTCCTAGTGCTTAATGTTTTTGCTTTTGTGGCTATCTGTATTTGCTATGCACATATATATATCACTGTACGCAATCCCGATATTGTCTCCTCCCACAGCGACACCAAAACGGCCATAAGAATGGCGGTTCTGATTTTCACCAATTTTCTGTGCACTGCGCCCATTTCATTCTTTGCCATCTCTGCCTCCCTGAAGGTTCCCTTAATAACAGTGTCCAATTCCAAGATCCTGTTAGTTTTGTTTTATCCCATTAATTCCTGCGCCAATCCGTTTCTCTACGCCTTTTTCACAAAGGCTTTTCGAAAGGACTTTTACATTCTGATGAGCAAACTTGGCTGCTGCAAATCACAAGCTCTCATTATGAGGACGGAGACCTCGTCGTCAATTCTCAATTCACGGAATGGGCATTACACTCCCGGGCAAAAAAACAGCTCGGGCTCAGTGTACACGTTGGTCACATTAAATCACCAAAACTGAAACAGAATTGGGTTTGCTTTTTTGACACGTCTAAGGGCACTAAGTAAACTAGGGCAGCTATGTTGGCAAAAAGTTGAATCTGATTGGCTGCTATAGCTTACTGTGCTTTGTCCAAGCTTCTACGTATTTTTCGACGTATTTTTGTAAAAAAAAAAAATCGCAACTGGTTTGGGCAAAAGTTATAGCGCGTACAAAATGGGGAACAGAATTATCATTTTTTTTATTATTTTTTTTTTTACTAGTAATGGCGGCGATCTGCGATTTTTATTGGGACTGCGATATTGCGGCGGACGTATCGGACACTTTTGACACAAATTTGGAACCATTCACATTTATACAGCGATCAGTGCTATAAAAATGCACTAATTACTATATGAATGTGACTGGCAGGGAAGGGGTTAACACTAGGGGGTGAGGAAGGGGTTAAATGTGTATCCTGGGTGTGTTCTTACTGTGTGGGGGGAGGGGGGTGACTGGGGGAGGTGACCGATGCTGTGTCCCTATGTAAAGGGACACAGATTGGTCTCCTCTCCTCTGACAGCACGTGGAGCTCTGTGTTTACACACAGAGCTCCACGTTCCTGCTGTGTTCCCGACGATCGCGTGTACCCGGCGGACATCGCGGCCGTCAGGTACACGCATCGGCTTCCCAGCAATGCGCCGGGACAGTGTTTACCCGCTGCTCACCCCCCAGAGGCGCGCACGGGTAATGCACTTTAAATGACGTCCAAAGACGTCCACTTGGCACTTGAGAGCCGCGCTGTTGACGTCTTTTGTCAATAGCGCGGGTCTCAAATGGTTAACAAAGTCCACAGAGCACCCGTTTTTATACACTGGGAGGCAGGAGAGACTAGAGAGCTTACCATGATGGAGGCTGAGGCTCAGGCAGGCTGTCTGATGCTTTTTCGGGTTCAAACTTCCTGTCCAGTGCCCACACATGCCCTGGGAGTGTGGGCAGGGCAGACTCAGAAGGAGGAGGAGCAGATGAGCTCTATACGTCATGAAAAACAGTCCTGTGTACGCGGCATTAGAGTTGTGGGTATAGTAAACACTTTAAGTTGTCCTTTAAACAATGTATTATTTTTTAATAAATGAATAAAAAGAATTGTTTTATATGTTGAGGTTACTAAAATGTAAGATCCAAATGAATTAGAGACTTTTTTTAGGCTTATGTCTAATGGTTATTGTATATTATATATTATATATTTTATTGTTACTAATGTTTTATTTGCTTTGTAACAACTGTTTTCATAATAGAAGATAATTACCATTATCAATTAATGTGCTAGTTATTGGCCATATCGTTCCTCTGGCAATCTGCTCCCCTCCCCTCCCCCTCCGGCTCCCGCTGCTACTGTTATTTATCAGAATCTGGTCACGGATATTATTCAGAATTGACATAAGGGCTGTGGAGCTGTGGACAGAGGAACATAGCAGTGCTGGCTCCATACAGCTAGGAAAAATATAAATACAATTTTCCACACAGACTGAGCCCATCAGCCACTAAGAATATTAATAGTGCTAAATGTAAATCTTTTTGTACTTTCAATTTATTGTTTTTATTTTATTTTTACTGTACTAAAATTTCCATTTCGGAATTCCATCTTCTGATCACAAATGAGTTGACACATTTTCTTCCCACGGTAATTTTTTATTTTTTTATTACCGCAAAAATTTTCACAGGCCCGGATTCAGATACAATAGTGTATCTATCGGCGGGCGTAACGTATCTCAGATACGTTACGCCGCCGTAAATTAGGGCGCAAGTTCCGTATTCAGAAAGAACTTGCGCCCTAAGTTAAGGCGGCGTAACGTATGTGGTCCGGCGTAAGACCGCGGAATTCAAATGTGGATGATGTGGGTGTGTTTTATTCAAATTAATTGTGACCCCACGTATTTGACGTTTTTTACGAAAGGCGCATGCGCCGTCCGTGAAAGAATCCCAGTGCGCATGCTCGAAATTACGCCGCAAATCACCAATGCTTTCGACCTGAACGTAAATTACGCACAGCCCTATTCGCGAACGACTTACGCAAACGACGTAATCGACGGAAAATTTGGCGCTGGCCCGACGTCCATACTTAACATAGGATACGCCTCATATAGCAGGGGTAACTTTACGCCGGAAAAAGCCTAACGTAAACGACGTAAAAAAATGCGCCGGGCGGACGTACATTTCTGAATCGGCGTATCTACCTAATTTGCATATTCCTCGCGTAAATCTACGGAAGCGCCACCTAGCGGCCAACGTAAATATGCAGCCTAAGGTACGACGGTGTAAGAGACTTAAGCCGGTCGGATCTTAGGGAAATCTATGCGTAACTGATTCTATGAATCAGTCGCATAGATACGACCCCGCAACTCAGAGTTACGACGGCGTATCCGGAGATACGCCGGCGTAACTCCTATCTGAATCCGGGCCACAGTCTTTATCTTAATTCATTAGGATTTTTTATTTTTATTTTTTGCTGCTACCTTTTGTATTAATACTACTATTCTTTTACCAAGTTTTAATTTAAAGGTGTCACTTTTTTATCTTCTTTGCTGTTTTTTCTGTTACTGTTTTGGAATAATAATTATTTTTTAGAGTTTTTTTATTCACTGCTCCTAAAGTAATCCTGCTAAAGAATACCAAAGCCCAAGAACAAACTTTTTGACATAGTTCCGCTTACCAGTCCTTAGATGTGGTGGCTGCATTATTTTTTCCTTTTACACTTTAACCAGTGGTGACCTGTCCATATTGGGCGCAGGGGTGACGCCCCCTAATCCATGTGTCCAGCCCCTAATCTACATGCAGGCTCCAGTCGCATGGATTCCAATGTTTTATTTATTTATTTAGAAGCACATGATTGGAGCCGGAGGCTTAAAAAAGGGTGGGCTTGGGGCGCAGAGCACTGCGCCCCGAGCTCACCTAGTTGTGTGGCAAGAGTAAATTAATATTCGCTAATGTATTCCTGTTTCTCCTCTCGGTCAATCAGGAAGCGGGTTCTGAGTCCCAATTGGCCGTTAGTCCTAAGACCTGATTGGCTGTGAGTCCTAACTCCTGATTGCCCGGGAGAAGAAGCGACCGCCAGAACTCGGGAGGAAGAGATGCAGAGGTGGAAGCCGCCTGCCACCTGGATGGGGTAAGTGTAGAGGCTGGCAGGGGGCCTGGCAGGCAATGGACAATTGATTGAGCAAGGGGGGGGGGTGTTCAATTGAGTGAGCGCTGGGGAGGTGGGGGCATGGATGGGTTCTGAGGGTGGCTAGCTGAACCCCCAAACACTATATATGTTTTTTTAGCAGACACCCTAGGGAATAAAATGCAACTTTTTATCTCGCACAGTATTTGCGCAATAATTTTTCAAACGCCTTTTTTTTTGCGAAAAAAGCGGTTTCAAGAATTAAAAAATAACAAAACAGTAAAGTTAGCCCAATTTCTTTGTATAATGTGAAAGATGAAGTTACGCAGAGCAAATAGATACCTAGCATGTCACGTTTTAAAATTGCGCACACACTCATGGAATGGCGCCAAACTTCAGTACTTAAAAATCTCCATAGGCTTTGCTTAATTTTTTTTACAGGTTACCAGTTTAGAGTTACAGAGGAGGTCTAGTGCTAGAATTGTTGCTGGCGCTCTAACGCACGCGGCGATACCTCACATGTGTGCTTTGAACGGCGTTTACATATGTGGGCGGGACTTACGTGTGTGTTCGCTTCTGAGCACGAGCTACCGGGGACAGTGGCGTTTAAAAAAATGTTGTTTATTATTTAATTTTTTATTTTACTTAATTTATTTTATTTTTACACTTTTTTTTACATTTTTTTTTGTTTTGATCACTTTTATTCCTATTACAAGGAATGTAAACATCCCTTGTAATATGAATCACTGTGACATGTCCTCTTTATGGAGAGATGCGGGGTCAATAAGACCCCACATCTCTCCTCCAGGCTGGAAAGCATGAGATTGTGAAAAAAAATTCACAGATCTAATGCTTACAGCCGCGATTGCGGCTTTGTTCACATTTCGGTACCTGGGCGTGAAGTCATACCATCGCGCCTGGGCCTCCGACGATCATAGAGATGACTGGTGACCACTGATTTTGCCTTCCCAAAATGCAGAAAAATAAAATGCATGCCCATTATATCCTATGGAACTCTTCACACCAGTCACTTGTGGTCAACTGCGTTTTTTTTTTTTTTTTTTAAAGTCCTGCATGCTGCATTTTTGGTGCGGAAAAAAAAAAACGTTCTTAACTGAAAACTGCTACCGTATTTATCGGCGTATACCGCGCACTTTTTTGCCCTGAAAATCAGGGCAAAATCGTGGGTGCGCGATATATGCCGATACCCGCTTCCCGCGCTGTGTTTGAACCACTGCGCCGGCATATACCGAGCGCAGTACACTCGGGTATAGTCGGGCAGGCTCGGCTCCTCTCGCAGTCACGTCCTGTACGTCCTGTACGTCCTTTACGGAAGAGGAGCCGAGCCTGCCTGACTATACCCGAGTGTACTGCGCTCGGTATATGTCGGCGCAGTGGTTCAAACAGCGCGGGGATCGAGCGGGGAGGACACCACGATGGCCGCAGAAGGACGCCGGACCGGATGAGGCCGCCGATGGACGCGGTGGACGACGGGCAAGACACCGACGAGGGGCATCCAAACTGTAAGTATTTTTTTTTTTTTCAGGAATTTTCCTTCAAGTTCGGGGGTGCGCGCTCTACGCTGGGGCGCGTTATAGCAAGATAAATACGGTATATGTTTATGTGCATGACTGTTTTGGAATTTCATGCTTAGTATTGATTTGCATTTTGAGCACAGCAGCACCTGTGGAAGGCACCTGTGAAAGGAAACTTCCAACTAGAAGTTTATACATATTTGCACATGTTTTTTAAGCTTTTACTGGCTACATGCTTGATATATATTTTTTTGTTTTATTAATTTTGCACTTAATTTTGTATGCACTACAGTTGCACTTTGTTGTAGCTATTCAGGCTGTCAGCGGTTGTGGTACTTATACCTTTTCCTGGTAAAAAAAAATGCACCAAAAATGCATCTCCCTATTGAAATGAATGGAAAATGCATCAAAAATGCAACAAAAACGTTTAAAAAAATGCACCAGCGGTTACGTTTTATGTGTTGTTTTTGAGTCACGTGTCCTTTTTTCACAGGTTCACTATGTCCTGGAAATGCAGCAAAAATGTGGCAAAATGCATAAAAAACATTAACAAAGCAAAAAATAATCATGAAACATGTCCTGCTCACCTGCTCTACGTAGTAGTTTTGCACAGAGCAGCCCCGATCCTCTTCTTCTGGGGTCCCCCGCCTGCGCTCCTGGCCCCTCCCTCCTGCCTAGTGCTCTCAGAGCAAGCAACTTGCTATGGGGGCACCCAGGCAGACTTGCTCCCGAGACACTGCTCTGCATGTCCTTTCACACACAGAGCCATGGCTCGGCCCCACCCCCTCTCTCTCCTCATTGGCTCACTGGCTGGGATTGACAGCAGCAGGAGACTATGAGGGGTGAGATTCCCCAGAGAGCAGCCCGATCCTCTTCTTCTGGGGTCCCCCGTCTGCGCTCCTGGCCCCTCCCTCCTGCCTAGTGCTCTCAGAGCAAGCAGCTTGCTATGGGGGCTCCCAGGCAGACTCGCTTCCGAGCCACTGCTCTGCGTGTCCATTCACACACAGAGCCATGGCTCGGCCCCACAACCTCTCTCTCCTCATTGGCTCACTGGCTGGGATTGACAACAGCAGGAGACAATGAGGAGTGAGAGTCCCCAGAAAGCAGCTATACTTGTGCACATCGCTGGATCATGATGGGGCTTGGGTAAGTATCAGAGGGGCTGAGGGCGCATAGAATGCATGAGGTAAGAAACCTTGAGCCTTTACAAGCACTTTAAATACTAGTGTTTACCCCCTCCTTCCCCATGCAACGAAGATGAAGAAAGGAAGACCAGCCTAGAGTGTCAACTATGGCTACCTCCATAAATACAGTGGAGTGAGGAAGTGTAGCCACCCAGGGATCACCAGGTGAAGAAAAATACAGTAAAACCTTGGTTTGAGAGTAATTTAGTTTGAGAGCGTTTTGCAAGACAAGCAACATTTTTTATTACGTTTTTACTTGATATACAAGCAATGTCTTTATATAAGAGTAACGTTGTGTCACAAATAAGTATAAAAGAGAAGAGAGGCGCCTCTAAGTGTAGCAATATGGTTACATTTGGTGCAGATACAACATTTAGCAACATATTGCTACACTTAGAGGCTCCTCTCTTCTCTATTATTCTCTGGAGCTCCTGCTGGATTTTTCGTCTAATCCCCTTGTGGAGGCTTCCATTTGTGGATGGACATTTTATAGTTACACAACCTATCACATTGCTATAATCTTTTTATATGGACTATCAACTGAAGGACTTATGAATAAATGGTTGTGGAACGAATCATTTGAGTTTCCATTATTTCTTATGGGAAAATTTGCTTTGATATACAAGTGCTTTGGATTACAAGCATGTTTCTGGAACGAATTATACTCACAAGCCAAGGTTTTACTGTACATGAAACAAAATAAAGCAGCCATCATATCTAAGGGTTTGTAATCTGCAATACATTACATTTTGCTTTTTGGTTTGGAAGAGTACACTTTAGGCCAGTGGTCTCCAAATGGTGGCCCGAGGGCCAGACGTGGCCCTTCGCCTAACTTTACCTGGCCCTTGGAGCACTATTCATACCTCTGATACAAGGCACTACCCCCCCCCCCCCCCCACACCAACAATGGACCATTATTCCTCCCACTGACACCAACGATGGACCATTATTCCTCCCACTGACACCAACGATGGACCATTATTCCTCCCACTGACACCAACAATGGACCATTATTCCTCCCACTGACACCAACAATGGACCATTATTCCTCCCACTGACACCAACCATGGACCATTTATTCCTCCCACTGACACCAACAATGGACCATTATTCCTCCCACTAACACCAACCATGGACCATTATTCCTCCCACTGACACCAACAATGGACCATTATTCCTCCCACTAACACCAACCATGGACCATTATTCCTCCCACTGACACCAACAATGGACCATTATTCCTCCTACTGACACCAACCATGGACCATTATTCCTCCCACTGACACCAATGATGGACCATTATTCCTCCCACTGACACCAACAATGGTCCATTATTCCTCCCACTGACACCAACAATGGTCCATTATTCCTCCCACTGACACCAACAATGGTCCATTATTCCTCCCACTGACACCATTGATGGACCATTATTCCTCCCACTGACACCAACCATGGACCATTATTCCTCCCACTGACACCAACAATGGACCAGTATTCCTCCCACTGACACCAATGATGGGGTACTATTTCTCCCCTTAATACCCAAGACGGGGCCTTATTTACTCTTACTGATGCCAAGACATTTTCTTCTCCGAATGGCCAGAGTCCGGCCCATCCAAAGTCTGAAGAACAGTAAACCGCCCCTTTGTTTAGTGAGTTTGGAGACCTCTACTTTAGGCTATGCACTCCAATACGTTTGAAAAAGAAAAAAAAAAAAGAGTACCCCCCACTCAATCTTTATAATTGTCTATCCCAGCTAATAGACCAGTTAGAACATGGTACAGAAAGGAGGACCTCTAATATGTTCTAACACGCCATCGGGATATAAAGTGCATGTTTCCAGAGATAACAAGTAATCTGTAATTATTCAGAGATGATTTTTATTATTACTGCTTTGACCATCTCTTTTTATTGTACAGCACTTTCCAGTACTCCAATATGTGTCCTGTTTTTATTCTGTTTCCCTTAACATTATTATTTGTACAGTTGTGCTAAATAAAGCTCTTTTTTTTTTGTAAGATATGTTTTGCACTCGCTGATCAAGATTGATGCTCGTTACTGAGTGACATTTGCTAGGTAATATAGGCACAGTATATAATGTACATTTAGATATTAACTGACTCCCGTGCGCGTGCCCGGCGGACGCGATCGCCGCTGGGCACACGCAATCGCTCGTTACAGAGCGAGGACCGGGAGCTGTGTGTGTAAACAACTCCCGGTCCTGTCAGGGAAAGAAATGACTGAATGTCTATTCATACAATGTATGAACAGCGGTCAGTCATTTCCCCTAGTGAGGCCACCCCCCCTACAGTTAGAACACACCCAGGGAACATACTTAACCCCTTCCCCGCCCCCTAGTGTTAACCCCTTCCCTGCCAGTGGCATTTTATAGTAATCAATGCATTTTTATAGCACTGATCGCAGTATAAATGCGAATGGTCCCAAAAATGTGTCAAAAGTGTTCGAAGTGTCCGCCATAATGTCGCAGTACTGAAAAAAATCGCTGATCGCCGCCATTACTAGTAAAAAAAATATATTAGTAAAAAATGCCATAAAAATACCCCCTATTTTGTAAACGCTATAAATGTTGCGCAAACCAATCAATAAAAATATGTAGAAGAATACGTATCGGCCTAAACTGAGGAAAAAAAACGTTTTTTTTTATATATTTTTGGGGGATATTTATTATAGCAAAAAGTAAAAAATATTCATTTTTTTCAAAATTGTCGCTCTATTTTTGTTTATAGCGCAAAAACTAAAAAAACGAGGTGATCAAATACCACCAAAAGAAAGCTCCATTTGTGGGGAAAAAAGGACGCCAATTTTGTTTGGGAGCCACGTCGCACGACCGTGCAATTGTCAGTTAAAGCGACGCAGTGCCGAACCGCAAAAAGTGCTCTGGTCTTTGACCAGCAATATGGTCCGGGGGTTAAGTGGTTAAAGATGTCACATAGTTACATAGTAGGTGAGGTTGAAAAAAGACACAAGTCCATCAAGTGGCAGTGCAACCTATGTGTGTGATTATATGTCAGTATTACATTGTATATCCCTGTATGTTGTGGTCGTTCAGGTGCTTATCTAATAGTTTCTTGAAACCATTGATGCTCCCTGCTGAGTCCACCGCCTGTGGAAGGGAATTCCACATCCTTGCTGCTCTTACAGTAAAGAACCCTCTACACAGTTTAACCGATTTACTACCGGCCGCCGCTGACGGCGGCACGATAGCTCTGTTGTTCTGAGAGGACATCATATGACGTACTCGTCTTGCAGAGCCACTAGGGGGGCGCACTGGCGCGCACCCACCGTGTTACTGGGAACCCGATGCGCCTGCCAGGTGCCCGCGATTGCCCAGTAACTGAGCAGGACCGTGGATCTCTGTGTGTAAACACAGAGATCCACATCCTGTCAGGGAGAGGAGACCGATGCTGTGTCCCTTGTACATAGGGACACCGATCGGTCACCTCCCCCAGTCAGTCCCTTTCCCCCACAGTTAGAATCACTAGTAGGGAACACATTTAACCCCTTCCTCGCCCCCTAGTGCTAACCCCTTCCCTGACAGTCACATTTATACACTAATCAGTGCATATTTATAGCACTGATCGCTGTATAAATGTGAATGGTCCCAAAAATGTGTCAAAAATGTCCCATGTGTCCGCCATAATGTCGCAGTCCCAATAAAAATCGCAAATTGCTGCCATTACTAGTAAAAAAAAAAAAAAAAAATCATAATTATGTCCCCTATTTTGTAGGCGCTATAACTTTTTAAACCAGTCACTATACACTTATTGCGTTTATTTTTTTTTTATTTTTTACCAAAAATATGTAGAAGAATACGCATCGGCCTAAACTGAGAAAAAAAATTGTTAAAAAAAAATAGGGATATTTATTATAGCAAAAAGTAAAAAATATTGTGTTTTTTTCAAAATTGGCGCTTTTTTTTTGTGTGTCGTCACTTGTGCAATAGTGTTGTGCACTCCTACCCAGAATGGTTTGATTAGTGGACAGTCCCACTAAACATGAAGGATGGTGCCCATTGCACTGTGGCAGTGCCAGCAACGGTCAGTAACATTTTATTTTCATTACTTTAACATATTAAGGATTGTATGAGATTTTTGTGACTAGGTTTGTTTAGAGCTATTTTACTGTAAATTGGGCCTAAACAGCCTTCTAAATATGGCCAGATTTAAAGTGGCAAAAGGTTTTTTATTTTAATGCATTCTATGCATTAAGATAATAAATCTTCTGTGTGCAGCAGCCTCCCTAATACTTACCTGAGCCCCATCTCGATCCAGAGATGTTGCTCGAGAGCCTTGGGTTTCCGGGACTCTCCTTCCTGATTGGCTGAGACAATTGGCTATCAAAGTCAGTGAGCCGTTGGCTCGGCTCGGATGCCGCCATAACAAGCTGCTTGCTGTGGTGTCACTCGGCAGGAGAGAAGGGCGAGGAGCGCTGGCGAGAAACCCCGAGCAAAGCCACCACACAGAGCAGGTAAGTATAACATGTTTGCTCTTTAAAAAAATATAATTTTAAGTATTATTTTAAAATGTGCAGGGACTGTTTTTTAAAAATGTAACTAAAGGCAAAACTTTTTTCTTTGATAGAGTGAGGGAATAGAACATGTGTAAGTTTTTACTGTTATCTGTGACCCCATTAAGAAGATTCACTCTCTCTCTATTTGTCCTGTTTGCTGTTATCATATGAAGTTAAAGAAGATCCAGAATTTTGGGTTGACATAAGAACACTAATAAAGGGTAAATCTCCCAGTGGAGACACTCGTTCTGGTAACCCTGGTGAGACACCACATACTTTGGAGGGATCCCTCCCACTTCCTGTTTTGCCAATGAGACAGGAAGTGAAGTAAAATCTCCCCCATGGGACGCAAATAGTAAAATAAAATAAAAAACTAAAGGGGGTTCTGTCCCTCCCCTACTTTATCCAAAGTAATACAAAAAGCTGGCCTTAAGTTGCCACTTTAGATGAAGCCCTGCAAAGACATAGATAATGAGATAGATAACAAAATAGATAGATAGATAGATAGATAGATAGATAGATAGATAGATAGATAGATAGATAGATAGATAGATAGATAGATAGATAGAGATAGAGAGATAGATAGATAGATAGATAGATAGATAGATAGATAGATAGATAGATAGATAGATAGATAGATAGATAGATAACTAGATAGATAACTAGATAGATAGATAGAGATAGAGAGATAGATAGAGATAGATAGATAGATAGATAGATAGATAGATAGATAGATAGATAGATAGATAGATAGATAGATAGATAGATAGATAGATAGATAGAGATAGAGAGATAGATAGAGATAGAGAGATAGATAGAGATAGATAGATAGATAGATAGATAGATAGATAGATAGATAGATAGATAACTAGATAGATAGATAGATAGATAGATAGATAGATAACTAGATAGATAACTAGATAGATAGATAGATAGATAACTAGATAGATAGATAGATAGATAGATAACTAGATAGATAGATAGATAGAGATAGAGAGATAGATAGATAGATAGATAGATAGATAGATAGATAGATAGATAGATAGATAGATAACTAGATAGATAACTAGATAGATAGATAGATAGATAACTAGATAGATAGAGATAGAGAGATAGATAGATAGATAGATAGATAGATAGATAGATAGATAGATAGATAGATAGAGAGATAGATAGATAGATAGATAGAAATTATGGGCCAGATTCACAACCAGCGGGCGCAACGTAACTTTTCTGATTTAAGTTATACCGCCGCAAATTACACAAGTTAGTGCCCGATCCACAAAGCACTTACCTGGAAATTTGCGGCGGTGTATCCTAAATCAGTCCGGCGCAAGGCGGGCCAATTCAAATGGGGCGAGTCCCATTTAAATTAGGCGCGCTCCCGCGCCGGACGTACTGCGCATGCTCCCGACGCTATTTTCCCGACATGCTTTGCGCGAAGTTACGTTGCGCCGTGTTTTCTGAATCGCGACGGGTAAAAAAAGAGTTACGGTGGGAAAAAGAAAAGATTTGAAAAAAATTCAAAACCGACGCGGGAATGACGGGTATACTTTTGCATGGTAGAGTACCTTTACACTTTTGTAAAGGTACCCTATCTTTGGGACGGCAAACTAACACCTACGGCGACTTAACGAAGGGAAAAAGCTTTGTGGATCTCCGTAAGTGCTAATTTGCATACCCGACGCTGGATTACGACGAGAAATGCCCCCAGCGGCGGCCGCGGTATTGCATCCTAAGATCTGACAGTGTAAGTCCATTACACCTGTCGGATCTTAGGACTAGCTATGCGTAACTGATTCTATGAATCAGCCGCATAGTTAGAAACATTGGCCCAGATTCAGTAAGCAATTGCGCCTGCGTAACCATAGTTACGCAGCGCAATTGCTGACTTGCGCCGGCGTAACGAGTTCTCCTGATTCAGAGAACTCGTTACGCCGACTGCAGCCTAAAATCTGCGTGGCATAAGGCTCTTATGCCACGCAGATGTTAGGCTGCATTCTTGCGATGACCGCTAGGGGGCGTTCCCATTGTGGTCAGCGTATAGTATGCAAATTGCATACTTACGCCGATTCACAATGTTGCGCGCCAACTGCGTACGCAAGTTACGTCGGTTTCGTACGTCGTCTTTAGCGTAAGGCTGCCCCTTCTAAAAGCAGGGGCAGCCAATGCTAAAGGATACCCGTCGTTTCCGCGTCGCGCAGTTCGAATTTGACGTCGTTTGCGTAAGTGATTCGTGAATGGCGCTGGATGCCATTCACGTTCACTTTGAAGCAAATGACGTCCTTGCGACGTCATTTGCCGCAATACACGCCGGGAAAGTTTCCCGACGGAGCATGCGCTGTACGCTCGGCGCGGGAGCGCGCCTAATTTAAATGATTCCCGCCCCCGGCGGGATCATTTACATTGCGCGCGCTTACACCTGGCAATTTTGCCGGCGCGCCCTCGCAATTTACGGAGCTACTGCTCCGTGAATCGAGGGCAGCGCAAATTATTTGCGGGGGCGTAGGGCAAAATCGTTGCCCTGTGCCTCCGCAAATAATGCGCAAGTCGTACTTGAATCCGGGCCAGAGATACGACGGCGTATCAGTAGATACGCTGTCGTATCTCTTTTGTGAATCTGGCCCTATGTGTCAAGATTTAGCATTTTCTGAAATAAAATAAAAAAACACAGCGTATTGGTTACTTGCGAAGAAAACTCTATAAGGAAACCTTTATACCTGCCACCCGACATGATGGGTGTAGCGCACAGACTTAATGTCCCGCTAAATAAAATGATTGAGACCTAGGAGGAAATTACACAAGACAAGACAGGCAGCCGTCCAGTTTATCTGGACTGGGAACTGGGAAATATCGACTCACACTTAGCATCTCTTAAATATAAAAATGCATTTTCTGGTTATATTGGAAAAAACATCAATATCAAATTAGGCCACTGCCAATACAACTCATTGTGACTTTGATTAAGACAAACCGCCCTGTGTCAGTTAAATGCAAATTCAATTTAGTCCTTAAGAATCTGAATATATGCAATTTATTTATTGAGCTCTCATTCTGCATCGCTGTATCTTGTCCTGGGTCAACTGCTGTGTGCAGAAATACTTATTATGAAGCCATCAGTTTATTTATGATGAAATATTTGTCAGTTTACTAATGGAGAAAGATTTGCATAGAGCCATCAGTAGCCCAGTGCGATATAAATCTATATCGTACAATATGAAATATATATATATATATATATATATATATATATATATATATATATATATATATATATATATATATATATATAGATCTAGATATATAGCTAGATCCATATATCTATATACTGTATATAGATATATATGTATACACACTATGGGCTAGATTCAGGCAATTCTCACGGCGGCGCAGCGTATCGTATTTACGCTGCGCCGCCGTAAGTTTGAGAGGCAAGTGCTGTATTCACAAAGCACTTGCCTCCTAAGTTACGTAGGCGTAGCGTAAATGGGGCCGGCGTAAGCGCGCCAAATTCAAATGATGATGAGGGGGGGCGTGTTTTATTTAAATTAATGGTGACCCCGTGTATTTTACGTTTTTTACAACCGGCGCATGCCCCGTTCGTGAAAGAATCCCAGTGCGCATGCTCGAAATTCCGCCGCAAATCGTCATTGCTTTCGACGTGAACGTAAATTACGTCCAGCTCTATTCGCGAACGACTTACGCAAACAACGTAAAAAATTCAAATTTCGAAGCGGGAACGACGTCCATACTTAACATTGGCTGCGCCTCCTAATAGCAGGAGCAACCTTACGCCGAAAAAAGCCTAACGTAAACAACGTAAATAAATTGCGCCGGGCGTACGTACGTTTGTGAATCGGCGTATCTAGGTCATTTGCATATTCTACGCCGAAAACAACGGAAGCGCCCCTAGCGGCCAGCGTAAAATTGCACACAATTAAACGCCGCCGTATTAAAGTTACGTCGGCGGAGGAAGCCTATTTTTTTAACGTATCTGCCTTTGAGAATCGGCGTAAAAATACGACGGCGCAGATTTGAAATTACGGCGGCGTATCTGGAGATACTCCGCCGTAACAGCTACCTGAATCAAGCCCAATATTGTCAAAATTATTGGGACACCTGCCTTTACACGCACCTGAACTTTAATGGCATCCCAGTCTTAGTCTGTAGGGTTCAATATTGAGTTGACCCACCCTTTGCAGCTACAACAGCTTCAACTCTTCTGGGAAGGCTTCCACAAGGTTTAGGAGTGTGTCTATGGGAATTTTTGACCATTCTTACAGAAGTGCATTTGTAAGGTCAGGAGGCACTGTTGTTGGACGAGAAGTCCTGGCTCGCAGTCACCATTCTGTAATACATCCCAAAGGTGTTCTATCGGGTTGAAGTCAGAACTCTGCAGGCCAGTCAGGTACAGTACCTCCACCCCAAACTCACTCATCCATGTCAATATGGCTTTTAATATTTTTTTTTAGGTGGACCTCCGCTTTTAGTAATTTTGAGATGCATGAGGAGATCAAGGGGGTGAGTTGAGGAGTGGAGAGATAGATCTGGGTGTCGTCGGCATAGAGGTGATATTGGAAGTCATGTAAATATTGATTGTCCTATTTTTCCTGTTATTTTTTTAGGTTGTCAGTAAAAAAAAAACTTACTCTGTCAGTTTTATCAATAAAAAAATGCCGTGGAAGGTTGGAAACACTGGCGGTAATGCCCTGGCGCGCGTTTTGTCCGTGCGGACGTCTTCATGGGGCCGAACCACCACCCCTTTAATCCTTGGGTTATGTAAAGTTACACCAGGAGTAGAGGTTAACATCTTGTTTACAAACATATAGTATTTTTAACAACTTTGTTGGTCATCTGCTACTTAAAAAAACACAAATAGTTTACATTTATTTAATTGTACATATAAACAAGAAGCTAAAAATGCCTTCCTAAATTTATCGGCAGAACATTTCATGGGAGCACGTGGGAAAGGTCGGTGAGTTATGCAATCCATGTAATCATTCATTCTATTTATTGAGCACATCCTGTTCAGGGTCAGTGTGACCTGCAAGTAATATTTGTTAAATAAATCATGTGCTAATGTTACTGGCTACCCACATGCTATGTTAATGCTTCTGATATAAACATAGCATGCTGTGACGATCTGGCCACGTATAACATTATACTTCATTACTTTACAAGTTCATAGTGCCACATGTGCATTAGTGCATGCAGTAAGACTAACGAGTTCCCGGTAATTCAATAAAATGGGGCAAAAAAAAAAAAAGAAGCACAACATGCAAAGTGTATTACTATTAACACTTGGAGCTTGTTCTGTGTTGGCTTCAGTGAAGAGAATTAATGTTTGCTGCTATGGAATACTAGATTTTTGTAACCTTTGCTCATTGTATTTCTGTTTAAAGTGGAGGTCCGCCCAAAAAAATAAATAATATAATAATAAGACACTTACCTGTTCTGGAGTTCATTAGCTGCCACCGCCATTGCGGGTAAGGGTACCTGGCAGTGTAGCCTTTCGGCTTCACGCCAGGAACCCTACTGCATATGCGCGAGGCTCCGCTCCTCTCTCCTACTGGCCTGGTGACAGGGGAAGGAGGAGGGAGGAGGAGGGCTGTAATGTCAATACCCGCGGCTGAGGCTCCCAGAAGTGGGAAAGGATACCTGAGTGTGGCACCGGGGGGGGGGCGATCAGATGTGCGGAAGTTCCACTTTTGGGATTATTAGATACGCTTTACTATGATAACATTTTAGACTACTCACATGGATTCTGTGACATTTTTATTATACTGTGTGTGTGTGTATGTATATGTGTATATATATATATATATATATATATATATATATATATATATATATATATATATATATATACTGTATATATATATATATATATATATATATATATATATATATATATATATATATATATATATATATATATATATATATATGTAGCACCCTCTACTTAGGTAGGTGCTAGAGTTAGGCTGTTTTTGTGAGAGCAGGTAAATTTAAGCAGGCCTAGCTGGAAGCTAGGCTTCTTTGTTTTAGGTTGTGTGGGCTGGGAGTGGCTCATCGCAGCAGCTGTGACTCACAGACAGCATCACTCCACGGTCAATCTCTCTCTTGCTTCTAGAGGATTCCAGAAGAGGAGGAGGGGCAGTGAGGTGGAGCAGTCAGGGGTGTCTCGGGTAGCCCTGACCAATCCCCAACTAGGATTGGCAGGGGGCAGGCTTTCTTGAAATACCCAGGGTCAGCCCAGCTGGGGAGGAGTTGTCGGAAGGAAGAACTGAGGATGGAGTACTAGGCTGTCTGGGCCTTTGAGGGAGCTCACCAGTTTGGGGGGGGTGACCTTGGGCATGGGACTCGGGTGCAGGATGGATCCTTTCAAGAATGCATGGAGGGTCTGAACAGGAGGCACATAGAGGAGTCAGAAAGGACAGCAGGAGCTAGTACTGCCGGGCAAGACTTCAGGAGGGAACCACCGGTTTGCAGCCAGGAGGGCTCTTGAGTGACATGGGCAGTCGGGAAGACTGGAGAGGCATGCCAGAGAGGACTGGGAGCAGTAGTCCACCATAGGACAGCTAACACTAAAAGACTTCCTATTCCTGTTTTTGCCACATTAAAGGAACCCGAGGCCTGACTGAGTTAGAGTTGGGCCTAACCACGTGCGAGGGGAGAGAGAAAGAGAGTAAGAGAGACTCTGGAGTAAGCCAAGTATATATAGTTGTCCCAACTCCTTGATATACAATGAACCAATTGCTTGTTCTACTGGGCATCCTATATATTCCTATCCTATCCAAATTCAAATCCTTCAATAAAAATGCAAAACAATCACATGGACTGATCATTGTCTCAGAAGTGACTGGGAAGTGAATGCTGGGCTGGAGAGGGTGACAGGTGGGCCACAACTTTCAGCAGCCCTTACATGGGTACCGCTACATATATATATATATATATATATATATATATATATATATATATATATATATATATATATTTACACACACACTCATTGGCCACTTTACTGACCACTAGTATTGGATTGGACCCCCTTTTCCCTTCACAACTGCCTTCATTCTTTGTGGCATAGATTCAACAAGGTGTTGGAAACATTTCTCAGAGATTTTGGTCCATAGTGACATGATAGCATCACACAGTTGCTGCAGATTTGTAGTCATAAAGGGATGGACATGGTCACCAACAATACTCATGTAGACCGTGGCATTTAAATAATGCTCAATTAGTACTAAGGGGCCCAAAGTGTGTCAAAAAAATATCCCCCACACCACAAGGCAGGATGGATCCATGCTTTCATGTTGTTTACACCAAATTCCTACCCTACCATCTCAATGTCGCAGCTGAAACAGTATAAAACAGTTAAAAGAAATATATATGAATTGTGTAACCTTCCCCCAAAGGAAATGTTCATGGACAGACTGTACTGCCAGAGGACTGGAGAATCCTGCTTCCCATGCCCTGCACTGCAAAAGTGTAGTGATGTAAAAAAAAAAAAACGATTTAATCACAAAGTATTTCAGTTGATAATCAGCACCCCATCCCGAAAATCAGTAAAACAAAAGACAACTGAATATTAGGATTTTTAAGGTGCTGAACCCTCCTTTAGACCCCTTTCACATTGAGGCGTTTTTCATGCGGTACAGCGCTAAAAATAGCGCTGCTATACCGCATGAAAAAATCATGCCCTGCAGGCTTCAATGTGAAAGCCCGAAGGTTTTTTACTTAATTGTATTTAAGCATTTTATCACTAATAACAGCGCTGCACTGTTTTCTATATTTTCACACTGAAGCGGTGCAGTTGCAGGACCGCTCCAAATGTCCTGCTAGCCGCATCTTTGGAGCGGTATAGGAGTGGGGTGTTAACCGCTCCTATACCGCGCCTTCCCATTGAAATCAATGGGAAACCGTGGTTTTAATGCCCGCAACGTGGGCTGTATTAACCCTTTTTCGGCCGCTAGCGGGGGTTAAAACCTCATCGCTAGCGCCCGAATATTGCGGTAAATACGACGGTATAGCGGTGCTAAAAATAGCGCGGCTATACCGTCACCGCACCTCCGCTGCCCAATGTGAAAGCAGCCTTAGGATTAACATTTGACAAAGTGATGTATACAAATATGTAGCCATGGTTTGCTACTGTGCTTATGATTAAGGGACAGTTTTGTTGTTTGTTTATTTGGGTTTGGCTCCCTCTAGTGCATGCTGGACTCCATGTGTGTGTTTTTCTCCTGTGAGAATGACCCAGAGCAATGCATTATGGAACATGTAGTCCAGGAAGAGGAAGTGACACTGTTAGCTGGACCAATCTGGACCAATCTAGACCACAGGTAACAGATATCTGTGTGCACAGAGCAGCCTGCTGGGAGAGGAAATAAACAGGCGCGTGTGGCCTGTTTTCGCTCTCTCTGGACGCCATTCTGACCCTGCCAGCAGGAGGTAGGGTGACCACATTTCCAAACTACCATTCAGGGACACCCTCCCTTCCCAAAAATCAGCTTGTGGTGTAACGAATCACAGCACAGTGATTGGACACAAGAGGCAGGATTTATGATTTCTCCAATCACAAGCAGGGGGCGGGGATTGTGCTTCTCCAGGCATTCCCAGACAGGACAAATACTGTCAGTGAGTAAAGAGGTGATGTGGCAGCCTTTTTTGGGGGCATCAGATTGGCCCGGGGGTTGGCTGTGTCAGTTTCATTCCGGGACACTGTATTGTCCTGGAATGAAGGTGCCCGGGACAAACCTGCAAAATGCGGGACTGTCCCGGGCAATCCGGGACATGTGGTCACCCTAGCAGGAGGTCTGTGCGACAGGGAGTGCTAAGAATCTGTGGCCTACACAGCAGGGAGCCAGATCGGCAGCATCAGAGGGATCTCAGAAGACCGCATTGCTATTCCAATACAGCGGACCCGCGTGTGTTCCAGACCATCAGGATACACCTGTAACCCAGTCCACCGGGAGCTGCAGCGTGGCTCGGTGCCGCAATTTCCACAGGACAAAGACACAGAGAATTCCGTCCGGAGCCCTCTATTTATCTGACGTTCGTAGTGGTTAGCGGGCACAGCCCTTGTGATAGTTGACAACAGTACTGCTGAGTAACATTTATACAGACTGGCTGGTGATACTTGTAGTTCCACGGATGTAAATCTACTTTTTCCCATGCCTCACACAGCAGGCGCTTGGGGCTAATATCCCCCCATGGTGCTTTACAATCAGTATTGTGAACATTTCTCTAACACAGTTAAAGGAGGAGCATACATGTGTTGTCATCTCTTCAGATAAGGTGCAGTTTAGTTCATTCTTGTTATCATCTTCCATCTTGGATTATAAATGTACTGCAGTATAACCAACAGGCTAGCTGAAGATAACTAGAACTGAAGGAACACATATCAATTCTTCTCTGCTGTGCACAACTTCCTCACAAACACGGATGCAGGCCCAGCAGTTTTACCTGCAGCTGCCATAGCTGACTGATAATTATGAAACCACTCTCATTAGACCTACTAATCACAGAGGCACAGACAAACACACATGGATTACTTCAGAATAACAAAAGGTAGGAATCTGCAAGAAAGGTTGTTATAATTCTTACAATGTACATAGATCACCTAGAGAGGAATGTTTTTTTCTCAAAAAAGCTGGAATTGTTCTTTAAATATTCCCATGTCAATGAGGCTTTATTTGCCTTTAGTAAATCAGCCTCTATGCTGCATTCTCCCTCTCAATGACAATCAATGGAAAATGCACTAGGGGGTTGATTTACTAAAGGCAAACAAACCGAAGTGCAAAGTACAGTAAATGAGGTAAAGGTGCACCCTTATTTTTTTTTTTAAGTGGGCAAACTTACAAAATCTGCAGGGGATCAAATAATAATTTCCCCCACTGTATGTGTATATGCATGTGCTTGGGGAGCCTTTTACATGGATTTTTTTATTTTAAGTTCACCAATCTCTTCCTGCTCTCCATCGTGAACAGACCCACAGTACTCAGTACAGCACTTACCGAAGTTCACTTACTATTACTATTCATCCTTGAGGCTGGGTTCACACTACTACACTACTTTCATCCTACTTTTCTCTGTGTTCAATGTCTCCCTATGAGAGCGTCTTGTAGCGTCCTACACAAGTCGGTCCGACTTTGAAAATGCTCCCTGTACTACTTTTGGTCCTACATTGATCCTACTTCAGGCCCATTGAATATCATTGAAGTCGGACCAAAGTAGTATCCTGTTCATGAAAGTAGGATGGATGTAGGACCAATGTAGGATAAATGTAGGACCAATGTAGCAGAGCAAAGTAGGATGAAAGTAGTGTAGTAGTGTGAACCCAGCCTGAGGCTGGGTTCACACTTGTCCTACAACGGTCCTACATTGGGAGCTCATGTAGCATGACGTGTGAAAATCAATGTTTCCCTATGAGAGCTGTCTTAACTGGTCCGACACAAGTCGGTCCGACTTTGAAACTACTCCCTGTACTACTTTGGTCCTACTTTGATCCTACATCAGCCCATTGAATATCATTAAAGTAGGATCAAAGTAGGAGCCTTGTCCTAACCATCCGACTTTTGACATCCGACTTGTGATTACAGCAGCAGTAAAAGGAATTTATCTCACTCTGGGATTGTTTTGATTGGTCAAAGAACAAGTCAGACTATCACAAAGTCGGATCAAAGTAGTATCCTGTTCATGAAAGTAGGACCAATGTAGGACCAATGTAGGATCAGTGTAGGACCAATGTAGCAGAGCAAAGTAGGATCAAAGTAGTGTAGTAGTGTGAACCCAGCCTGAGGCTGGGTTCACACTACTACACTACTTTCATCCTACTTTGCTCTGTGTTCAATGTTTCCCTATGGCTGGGTTCACACTACTACACTACTTTCATCCTACTTTGCTCTGCTACATTGGTCCTACATTTATCCTACATTGGTCCTACATCCATCCTACTTTCATGAACAGGATACTACTTTGGTCCGACTTCAATGATATTCAATGGGCCTGAAGTAGGATCAATGTAGGACCAAAAGTAGTACAGGGAGCATTTTCAAAGTCGGACCAACTTGTGTAGGATGCTACAAGACGCTCTCATAGGGAAACATTGAACACAGAGCAAAGTAGGATGAAAGTAGTGTAGTAGTGTGAACCCAGCCTTAGAGAGCGTCTTGTAGCGTCCTACACAAGTCGGTCCGACTTTGAAAATGCTCCCTGTACTACTTTTGGTCCTACATTGATCCTACTTCAGGCCCATTGAATATCATTGAAGTCGGACCAAAGTAGTATCCTGTTCATGAAAGTAGGATGGATGTAGGACCAATGTAGGATAAATGTAGGACCAATGTAGCAGAGCAAAGTAGGATGAAAGTAGTGTAGTAGTGTGAACCCAGCCTCAGGGAGCTCCAGGTGCTGTCGACATTGATGGTGGTGAAGCACTTACAAACAATTGCATTGGGAAGGCAGATAGCACCTGGACAACAAGTTTTTACCTAATCAAGATTAATAAAAAAAATTGTGTTCAGGTGATGACAGATACTCACAGGATAGATAAGACTAACCAAATGCCTTGGGGTGGTGAAAGTGTAACAAATCTCATGGTGGTCCCAATGGGAGCACCGTCATGTTAGCTATGAGGATGAATGTTCTTCAACCTCATCAGGGCCGGGGCAAGGGGCAGGCAGGAGGGGCAGTTATTCTGGGGGCAATGGTTTACTGTAGGGATGGGGGCGCCTTCCTTCTGTTGCAAGGCTGACAGGAGTAGTGACAGCGGCAGTAATTTATACAGCGATCAGTGCTATAAAAATGCACTGATTACTGTGTATATGACACTAGGGGGCAATGAAGCGGTTAAGTGTGTCCTAGGGCGTGATTCTAACTGTGGGGGTGCTGGGCTAAAAGTGACACGACAGTGATCACTGCTCCCGATGACAGGGAGCAGTAGATCAGTGTCCTGTCACTAGGCAGGGACATGCAGGGAAATGCCTTGCTTACATAGACATCTCTCCGTCCTGCAGCTCTGTGACATGATCGCGGGACACCGGCGGACATCGTGTCCGCGGGTACTGCAGGCACGATCACGGAGCGCGCGGCGGGTGCGTGCGCCCACTATGCTGCGATTTAAAGGGGACGTACAGGTACTTCCCTTTGCGCAGCCATGCCAATTTGCCGACTTACTGTATATAGTCGTGCATCGGTCGGCAAGCAGTTAACAAGTGAGTGATTGCTGACCCTACATTTGCACATCATGAAGGGGGAAGGGGGGAGCAGCTTGGCATCTTAGCCCTGGGCACTGGATGTTCTTGTCCCAGTACTGACCTCCATCCATACTTTCATTTTTGGATCACAATAATAATTCTACTGACTGTACTGATTTTTTTTATTATTATTATTTCTAGGTCCATTATAAGCCTGTCAGTTGCAAAACACCATTGTTATCAGACTCATGGTCACCAACACCCAAAGGGGTTTGAAAAAAAACAAAACTCCATTGTCTGCAGCCTCCACCAGCAGTCACCACCCCTGAAAGATGATATGATAGCTGGCCACCGCAAGCTGCAAGATTCAGACAGCTGGCAAATGTGTTGCTAAATAAAATAAAAATAAAAGAACAAACATCTAAAAACTGAAAGGATTAAAAAAATTGACAGTATGCAGTTCTTCTTGGTTTAGACTTAAATGCCTTGATAAGACACATAGTAGAGAAACTAGTACAGTTTTGTGGAAAATTTCCCTTTTTTTTCTCCTTTTAATGAATATATTATATATTGCATTCATCCATTTGTATTGATTGGCAGTCCTGTGTGTGACGGCCTATAAATGGGATGTCATTGCGCTATCTCTGGCACACTGTGTCTGACCCGCTGGCTCTGACTCATGTAGTAATACGCTATTAATGTCATTATTCCAGCTTTTGAAGATTTGTCAGTGGAAATAGATGTTCTTGAAAATGTATTTTCAAATCTTCAAATTTCCAGTTGTCTGGTGAAATCCCTTGTTTTCTGCATGTTGGGGGGATTTGTTGCCTTATTATCCTATTCTGTAGGTTTAAGAGGCAATTTTTTTTTTATTGAATGGCAGTGTTTTAAGTGCAAGATCACAATTTATCAACCAGTCCAGGATACATATACAGTAAAACCTTGGTTTGAGAGTAACTTGGTTTAAGAGCGTTTTGCAAGACAAGCAAAATGTTTTAATACATTTTGCCTTGATATACAAGCAATGTCTTGATATAAGAGTAACGTCATGTCACAACTGAGTATAAAAAAGAAGAGAGGAGCCTCTAAGTGTAGCAATATGATTACATTTAATGAAGGTCCAACATTTAGCAACTTATTGCTACACTGAGGCCCGGTACACACGGTCGGACCGAACCGATGAGAATGAACCGAAGTTCAGTTTCATCCGACCAAACCAACCGTGTGTATAGGCCATCGGTCTGTTTTCCTTCGGTCCAGAATTTTAAAACATGCTTCAAAACCGAACCGATGGACCGCTGCCGGATCGGACCAAACCAATGGTGTGTACACACATCAGACCATCAGGCCACTTCAGCGGTGAACCAATGAAAACGGTCCGTCGGACCATTCTCATCGGTTTTGTCCGACCGTGTGTACAGGGCCTTAGGCCTCGTACACACTGCCGAGGAACTCGACGTGCCAAACACGTCGAGTTCCTCGGCGAGTTCAGCCCTGAAGCCGCCGAGGAGCTCGGCGGGCCGAGTTCTCCCATAGAACAATGAGAAAATAGAGAACATGTTCTCTATTTTCTCGACGAGTTCCTCGGCGGCTCCATCGGGCCGAAAGTGTACACACGACAGAGTTTCTCGGCAGAATCCGGCTCTGACCGAGTTTCTCGCTGAATTCTGCCGAGAAACTCTGTCGTGTGTACGGGGCCTCAGAGGTGCCTCTCTTCTCTTTTATACCCTGTAAAAAAAAAATGCTTTGATATACAAGTGCTTTGGATTACAAGCATGTTTCTGGAATGAATTATGCTCACAAACCAAGGTTTTGCCGTAATCAAAAATTGTAGTCATTGCAGCCCTCTAAGGCCCCATACACACGGGAGGATTTATCCGCGGATACGGTCCAGCGGACCGTTTCCACGGATAAATCCTCTCGAGGATTTCAGCAGATTTTAATGCGATGGAGTGTACTCACCATTGCATTGAAATCCGCGCCGAAATGCTCTGGCGATGACGTGTCGCGCCGTCGCCGCGATTATGACGCGGCGACGTGCGCGACGCTGTCATATAAGGAATTCCATGCATGCGTCGAATCATTACGACGCATGCGGGGGATCCCTTCGGACGGATGGATCCGGTGAGTCTATACAGACCAGCGGATCAATCCGTTGGGATGGACTCCAGCAGATGGATATGTTCTGCATGTCAGCAAATATTCGATCTGCTGGAATCCATCCCAGGGGAGATATATCCGCGGAAACAGATCCGCTGGCGTGTACACACCATAGGATCTATCCGCTGAAACCCATTCGCTGGGATTTATCTGCGGATGGATTCTATGGTGTGTACGGGGCCTAAGACTTTGTTTTAAGACCATACTCCACATATCTCTGAGAATTGATTGAAGCAATGTTTATCTTGATTGATTTACAAAACATTCATAGTGGCAGAGAGCTTTGTACATGCGCCGGGCGGACGTACGTTCTGAGAATCGGCGTATCTAGCTAATTTGCATACTCTACGTGGAAATCAATGAAAGCGCCACCTAGCGGCCAGCGTAAATATGCACCTATGATCCGACGGCGTACTAAGACGTACGTCAGTCGGATCTAGCCCACATTCAGGCGTATCTTGTTTTGTGAATACAAAACAAAGATACGCCGGCGCATCGTAGAACTTACGCGGCGTATTAATAGATACGCCGCCGTAAGTTCTTCGTGGATCTGAGCCCATAAGTGTATGTGAAAACATACAAAGAAATGCAATAAATGAATAAATATATATAAATGTACTGCAAAAATAAAGTGCTATTAAATAAATATAAATGAAAACCGATATGAATGATATTGTGGTAATAAAATGTGGAGACCTTGGGCCAGATCCACAAAGATCTGCCTATCTTTAGGCAGGCGTAGCGTATCTCAGATACACTACGCCGCCGTAACTTAGAGCGTAGTTTCCGTATCCAGAAAGAATTTGCGCCGTAAGTTACGGCGGCGTAGTGTAAATGTGTCGGTGTAAGGGCGCGCAATTCAAATGACTAAGATGTGGGCGTGTTTTATGTTAATTTACCTTGACCCCACATAATAGACGTCTTTTTGACCGGCGCATTCGACGCATGCCTATGGATGCTGCGAGGCGAGCCAGAGTCTGACTCGGGGTTACCGATTGTAGCCAAAAAATTCCACCCCGAGTCAGATTCAGGAATACCGCCAGGGGGGGTTAAATATTAAAGGACGTGTCTGCGTGCTGTAAATGTGTATTTCATAACCAAAAAAAGGTCTGTTTTGATTTATTTCATCCTAAACAAAGGGAGTATATATAAACCAAATATACGTCCTGAAACTAATCCTGGAACAAGAAAACTTGTGTGCATTCAAAGAAAAGTATAATGCAAACAATATATAATCAATATATGAATGAGGATGGTGGAAATTACTAATAAAAATGTGATACATCCCACTCAAAATTTAATCCTGAGGGGCGTCTAATATTCAAGAGAAATATCCACCGAACCTCTTGCTTACACAATATATTGAACTTATCACCACAATTTTTTCTAGTCCCTGAAATACTAAACTAGAGGTGTCCTTGTGATGGACCTCATTCCAATGCCGTGCCACGTTAGTCATATGATCCTTTTCGATGTCATAAAGACGTCTTGTAGTTCTACCTACATATTGAACTGAACACAACCTGCATGTAATGGCATATACAACGCAACGTGTGTTAGAATTGATAAAAGAATGCAGCTTGTGTGTCTTTTTCGTGGACATAGAGGCAATGGTGTCCCCTCCTTGAATAAAGGGGCAATAAGCACAATTGCGGCCCCCACATTTGAAGGTGCCCTTGAAAGATAACCAATTGCCATTGGTGTCCTTACTTGAAAAGAAACTGGGTGACAAAAGTGCACCCAGAGACGGTGCTCTTCTAGACACAGCACGTATGCCTCCTTTGAGGATTTTGGCATACTTTGGATCATGAGATAGGATGGGAAGGTGTTTGGTGACAATGCGTTTTATTTTCTGAAATTCCTTGCTGTATGCAGTGGAAAAAGTGGGAGTAGAAATGATAACCCCATTATCCCCGTCTTTGTCTCTATGTTGTTTATTAGTATTGCCACTAGGGATGAGCTTCGAGTTCGAGTCGAACTCATGTTCGACTCGAACATTGCCTGTTCGGCGAACAACGAAAAATTTGGGATGTTCGCAGCAAATTCAAAAAGCCGCGGAACACCCTGTTAAAGTCTATGGGAGAAATCTAAAGTGCTAATTTTAAAGGCTAATATGCAAGTTATTGTCCTAAAGAGTGTTTGGGGACCTGGGTCCTGTCCCAGGAAACATGTATCAATGCAAAAAAAGTTTTAAAAACTGACTTTTTTTCGGGAGCAGTGAATTTAATAATGCTAAAAGTGAAACAATAAAAGTGAAATATTCCTTTATATTTCGTACCTAGGGGGGGTGTAAAGTTAGCATGTGAAATAGCGCATGTTTCCCGTACTTACTGTAGAACTGTCCCTGCACAAAGTGTCATTTCTGAAAGAAAAAAAGTCATTTAAAACTGACTTGCGGCTATAATGAATTGTCGACTCTGGCAATTCAGAGAGAATTCATTCATAAAAAAAAAGCGTGGGGGTTCCCCCAAATTCAATTACCAGGCCCTTCAGGTCTGGTATGGATATTAAGGGGAACCCCGCCGTCAATTTAAAAAAAAATGACGTGGGGTTCCCCCCAAATATCCATTCCAGACCGTTCAGGTCTGGTGTGGATTTTAAGGGGAACTCCACCCCAAATTTAACAAAAAAATGGCGTGGAGTTCCCCCAAAAATCCACACCAGACCCCTTATCCGAGCACGTCAACCTGGCCGGCCGCAGAAAAGAGGGGGGGACAAAGTGCGACCCCCCCTCTCCTGAACCGTACCAGGCCACATGCCCTCAACATGGGGAGGATGTCCCCATGCCCGGTGGTTGTGGGGGTCTGCGGGCAGGGGGCTTATCAGAATCTGGAAGACCCCTTTAACAAAGGGGATCTTTTTTTCTTTCAGAAATGACACTTTGTGCAGGGACAGTTCTAAGCACGGGAAACATGCAATATTTCACATGCTAACTTTACACCCCCCCCCCAGGTACGAAATTTAAAGGAATATTTCACTTTTATTATTTCACTTTTAGCATTATTAAAATCACTGCTCCTGAAAAAACGGCCGTTTTTAAAACTTTTTTTTGCATTGATACATGTCACCTGGGACAGGACCCAGCTCCCCAAACACTTTTTAGGACAATAAATTGCATATTAGCCTTTAAAATTAGCACTTTAGATTTCAAACGTTCGAGTCCCATAGACTTTAATAGGGTTCTAAAGTTCACACGTACATTTGGTGTGTTCGCAAGTTCTGGTGCGAACCGAACAGGGGGGTGTTTGGCTCATCCCTAATTGCCACCAAAACCCCATCTGCGTTTACTTTTATTTTTGTTATTGGATTTCTTCACCAAAAGCATATCACGAGAAGAACCCTTAGCTAGGCATAAGTCTCTATCAATGACAGGTTTAGGGTAACCCCTCTCCTGAAATCTAATGGACATGGCTGCTGCTTCTTGCGTGAAATCAGACTCCTTGCTGCACAGTCTTCTAAGTCTGAGAAACTGACCTGCTGGTATATTGTCAACAGTATGCTTAGGATGACTAGAGTCTGCTCTAAGAAGGGTGTTGCCAGCACTGGGTTTTCTGTAAAGATTAGAAGTAATGATGTTCCCCTCACCTGAGAGTCTCACATCTAAAAATTCTATAGTTTTGACATTGAATGTGCCTGTGAATTTTAAATTGAGTGAGTTGTCATTCATATTGGACAACCAAGATTGTAGATCACAACAATGGTCCTTGACAATGAACAACAGATCGTCTATGTATCTACAAAACAGCACAGTATCCTGTCGACGGGGACTATCAGGTCCAAAAATGCAGAGCCTTTCCCACCATCCCATGTAGAGATTGGCTAGGGACGGCGAAAATCTAGCTCCCATTGAGGCTCCGCATTTTTGGAGATAATAGTCCCCGTCGAACATGAAAAAATTGTGGGTGAGAAGATATTCCAAGCACATGATGATGAACTCTTGCACCATGGGATAAAAACTGCCCGATCTATCTAAAAAAAATGACACGGCTTGTAAACCTAAAGCATGAGGTATAGAGGAATAAAGATTAGAAACTTCACAAGAAATCCACCGATAATCATCATGCCATGCGATTTCCTGTAAGTTATTCAATAACTCGCTAGTATCACCAATATAGCCTGGTAAATCCAGAACTAATGGCTGTAGTTGTTCATCTACCCATTGACCCAAACGTTCATTTAAAGAATCAATTCCGGCCACGATTGGCCTACCAGTTAGGGGAGAAAGTCCCTTATGCAATCTGGGAAGATGATGAAAGATGGGCATGACAGGGAAAGGAGGAACAAGCGTTTCTTTGTCTTTTTCAGTGAATATTCAGATATCTACAGCTCTATCCAATTATGACAAAAGTTCCTTCTTAAACGAATCAGTAGGATCGCTTCTGAGTTTCTAATAGGTGCTAGAATCGGATAACTGTCGTAAGGCTTCCATTCTATACATAGTAGAGTCCAAAACTACCACCATTCCACCCTTGTCCGCATTTTTAATTACTATAAAAGAATCAGCATGTAAATCATCAAGTGATAACTGTTAGGCCCCGTACACACGACCAAACATGTCTGCTGAAACTGGTCTGCGGGCCTGTACAGACCTACCGTACATGTCCGAGCGCCCGCCATCCCTTGCATGCGTCGAATGACTTCGACGCATGCGTGGAAGCATTTAACTGGCAGGCCCGTGTATTTTTTACGCGTGGATTTCTGTACGATGGTTAGTACAGCCATCGTACAGAAATCCCCGGCCAGACATGTACGGTGAAAACGGTCCGGCGGACCGCTTTCATCGTACATGTTTGGTCGTCTGTACACGGCCTAAGGGTTTAAGGTTCTGAAGCTAGGGTCCTTCCTTAACTGTTACATATGATTGTAAGGGGTTAAGGGTTTCAGAGTGAATATTATTTCACTCATTTTAGTAGAATTCTAAAAGGCCTCACATACATAATTTCTTGTAGTTTTTATCTCTGAACAAAAGATTATACATGCGAAACATTCCTTATTAATTACTAGAAATGTATCTTTCCTTGTTCTCACAGGTGTTGTTTTTATATAGTCTTAGTCTATTACATGTGAGACATTCCTTATTAATTGCTAGAACTGTATTATATATTTTTATCTATAACTTCCCAATCTTGTACTAGGAATGTTTCCTCCTTTCTTTAATTATATTATGCAGCTGTTGTTTTTCACTTACTAAGCCTTTTTAATGAATAGAAGGTCTGGGCCATATTCTCGTAGATCGGCGCATATTTACTCAGGTGTAGCGCATCATAGTTGCGCTACGCCGGCTTAACTTGGAGAGAGCTCTCCCATATTCCCGTACCACATGCGTCCTACGTTGCGCTCGCGGAGCTGAAATGTGTCGGCGTAAGTAGGCGCAAGTGACGGTAGGAGGGATGTGGGCGTGAAGAATGCTAATGAACCGTGACCCCATGCAAATGATGTCCAGACCGAACGGAGCATGCGCCGGACGTGCCCCGCCCTCTGCGCATGCGCAAAACAACAGTAGGCGTAAATCCCTGCTGAGTTGGGCCGGCCCAGTGTATAAATGCGTCACCACATGCGCCCAACGAGTGCAAAGTGACTCCATATTGATTCTGTTGGTGGAGATTTTTCTCTTTAGCTTTGCAATGCCTGGACCCAGGAAGGAAAGGAGAAAAAAGAATTTCAGCCAAGATGAGAGGGCCATCGTAGTCTCTGCCATGGAGAGATACGATTCAAGACTCCATGGTGCTGACAGTGGCAGCACAAGTAAAACCAAAAAGGAGGAGATCCTTAGGAAAGTGACTGCCCAGGTCAATGCCTTAGGCCATGAGGCAAGGACCCCCCAGGAAATTCAGAAAAAAATGAATGACCTGCGTGGTGTGGTCAGGAACAAGATGGCCATCTGCCAAGTGATTGCCCGCTGCCTTCGGAGGGAGCAGGTGGAGGGCCTGGAGGGCCATGACTCAAGTGAGCCACCCATGAGGACAGGTAAGTGTGTTTTATCTTCTGGTGTGTTGCATGTGTGGTGGGGGTGGTGGGTTATGTGACAAGTGTGTTGGTCCACCAACATGTGACTGTTTTTTGTCATCCACAGGTGAGCAGGATGAAGCGGGGCCATCCAATGCTGCCAGTGGCCGTCACAGACCATCATCCACTGAGCAGTCTGCTTCTGTGACTGACCTCCTGGGAAGCCAACAGGCCTTGGTGGAGGGGAGTGGTCAGTCCTCCGCGCAGGAGGTTGTTGAGGAGGAGGTCCATGAAGAGGTGGTCCAGGAAGAGGTGGTCCAGGAAGAGGTGGTTCAGGAAGAGGTGGTCCACAGCGAGCAGGAGGTCTTCCTTTTTTTGGAGGAGTCGCATGTGGTGGCAGGACCATCACAAAGCCCCCGCATATCCAGCCCCTCAGGGTCCTCCAACACCCTCTCCAGTCCCTCCCGTCCCATCCCCCTCATCTCCAGCCCCTCCAGGTCCTCACTCTATGCAAGGGGCCCAGCCACTCCTGTCCCCAGGAGGGCTACCCACAGGACAAGGGGTGCGGCAGAAATGCTTCATGAGAATCTGGCCAGGCAGCAGGACCAGCAAACCCGTCATATGGGTGAAATCTTGGTGGAGTTGAGGCGCCTGTCCGACAGCTTGGCCTCCTCGGGAGCAGTACCAGATGCTCTGCAAGATGTGGCTGGAAACTGCGCAGCCACAATCACCAGCCTGGGTGAGCTGCAGACTACAACTGCCGAACTTGTGGTGGAGGTCAGGTGCCTGCGAAGGGCTGTTCAGGCCCAGACAGCTACCCAGGAGTCATTGCTCACCCGCATAGCACTAGCTTTGGAGGGCAGACAGGCAGGCAGGGAGGCACCTGGGAATGTTCCTCCACCTGGAGATGTTCCTCCACCTGATGCCCCAGCTCCCCCCAGGCAAGTGAGGGCCAGGAACCTGGGCACCAGGCGTAGCCCGCGCCGGGGCAAGTGATTATTTATTGTTCATTTGCTCTGGTTAAGAGCTTATTTTATTATTTGCTCTGGTTAAGAGCTTATTTTATTATTTGCTCTGGTTAAGAGCTTTTTTTATTATTTGCTCTGGTTAAGAGCTTATTTTATTATTTGCTCTGGTTAAGAGCTTTTTTTATTATTTGCTCTGGTTAAGAGCTTTTTTTATTATTTGCTCTGGTTAAGAGCTTTTTTTATTATTTGCTCTGGTTAAGAGCTTTTTTTATTATTTGCTCTGGTTAAGAGCTTTTTTTTTAATTTTGGGTGCTGCACACAGGCAGTGTTGCAGAGTACAGTGTGAATGGTGTGTGAATGTGGGGTGGTGACATTCCTGCCAGTAAGGGGTGTCACCCTCGGGCGCTGGTGATAAGTTCTCCCCAGGTCCGTATGAATGACGTATGAATGGACAGCAACATCATTGGGGCCTTGACGCGGCGTTGCTGCTCCTTAGTACCGTGCGGTGTACTTCGGTCTAATCCAATGTTCTGTGCATGTGGGGTGTGTGTTAGGGACCACAGTGGTGTGCATGCGTGCATTTTCTGTGTGCCATGTTTAATGTTTGTGTTTAACGTTCAAAGATTCGCTCCACGAGACATCTCCTGACTGCTGTACCATCAGCAGACAGGGTAGCCTCGGTTAGGGGGGGACATGGTGGTTGGGGGGTCAGGTCCTCACGTAGGTCAATCTGCAGGCCCTTTCTCACTGCGAAGTTATGCAGCACGCAACATGCAGCGATGATTTGGCACACGAAGTTGGGGGAATACAGCAGGGTACCCCCAGTCTTATCCAGGCATCGAAATCGTGACTTAAGGAGGCCAAATGTTCGCTCAACCACTCCACGGGTGCGTGCGTGTGCTTCGTTATATCTTCTCTCTCCTGGTGTTTGCGGATTGCGGAATGGAGTCATGAGATGAGGTCCCAGGGCATATGCAGAGTCACCTGGAAGGGAAAAGACAGGAGGATGTTAGTCATGCATGTGCCCCTCGTGATGTCTGTATCATGGGGGGGGACAGTCATACCTGACACCCATGTCACTCACCAACCAGCCAACTGTCCCCATACACATTCTGCTCAAATTGTCTTGGGATGTCACTTTGCCTGAATATAAAGCTGTCATGGCTGGATCCGGGGTGTTTTGCACGGACGTGCCATATGAGGCCATGTGCATCCACGATCACTTGGACATTGATAGAATGCCAATGTTTTCTGTTGCGGTATATGTGCTCGGTCTCGTGGGGGGGCTGTATTGCCACATGGGTACAATCAATTGCACCCACAGTGCGTGGGAAACCATCAATTAGGCAGAAATCTGTCATTGCCTTCAGCCGCATGTCCTCCTGGGTGGGTCTGATTATGTGGTGCGACATGCGTCGGAGTATTGCGGGGACAACTTGGTGCACGCATCTACTCATGCTGGTTTGGGATATCCCAACCACGTCTCCACTGGTTCTTTGAAAAGAGCCTGTGGCAAGAAAATGCAATGTTGCCAGGACCTTCACCAGTGGCTGCACTGCATGGGATCGTTGTGTTGGGCTGCTGATGTCATTCTTCAGGGCTCTGGTAATTTCAAGTATGGCATCAGGGCTGAATCTATAACGGTGAAACACATCCACATCAGCCATGCCAAAGAGGCTAATGCGCTGTGGGTAGATCCTCTCACGTGCCCTCCTCCGTGCCCTCCTCCTTCTAAGTGCCTCTTCCTCCTCACACACTAGCAGTGCTAAGACCACGCCTGCCCCTGGCATGTTGGCATACGAATGTGTTGTCCTCAAAATTTGGTTGCTCAGCTCGTCCGGGATGGTGCTGCTGTATTTGCTTTTTTCAAGCTAACTTACTCAGGTCTGGAGCAAAGTTAACCGAGCTTTATAAGGGGTAACTTTCAGCCGGACAATCGTCTTACGCGCACAGCGCGTAGCCTAAGCCGATCGCGCGTAGGTTCGGGAATCAGCGCATCTACATCATTTGCATATTTGAATACTAATTCTATGGCAGCCTAGGATGCCATCAGCTGAAATATACGCCTACGCTGCGTAAACTTAAACTAGTTAAGACGGACAGGAGTAGCCTGATTTCTGGCGGATCTGGTTCTGTGACTACGGCGCATAGATAGGACGGCGCATCTTTACACTTACGCCGCGCATCTCCATATACGCCGGTGTAACTTGTTTGAGAATATGGCCCTTTGTTTTTAACGAGTACAGAACATGTAGTATTTGTATTGACTAATCACATATTGCCAACATAATAATTCTTTATTTCTTACCCAAATTAATGTATTTCGTCCCCTCCCCTTTTTGTAATGCATATAATTGTCTTAATTTTATCAGTAAAGTCAGAGAATGATTTCAGATACACCGTGTTCCTGTCTTTACTATTCCTGTACTGAAATCTCTCTCAATGGGGGGCCACCCAAACAAACACACTGGGACTGCCTAAAGTCAATCAGCGCCAGTCTGCACCCCTACAATTTATTTTCTGCAATGGACAAATTCTCAATGCTTTTGTTGGATGGATGTTTGGCTAGAAGTAACAAATCTCTTTCTACCATTTTGATAAAGATCCATGTCTTTGCCCCTAGATTGTATGGGGTAAAATTCCGATATGGTTGTAAAAGAGACCGGATGATGACCATTGTTATGATGTTCTGAATGGTCAACATGTGTGCCCGATTCAATGGCAAGATCAGTTAAATCAATTAAAGCACATACATCAGAAAAGCAATTAGAATAAGGAATGGACTCACCCAGGGAAGAATTGTCCAAGGAGGAAACAGATTGTTCGTCATTCTGTTCAACACAAAAATAATGTTTCTGTAGCGTAAGTAATCGTGCCAGTCGGTTGACATCCAAAATGGTGTTAAATAAATTAAAATGGTTTGAGGGACAAAAATGTAAACCTCTAGATAACAGAGCAACATCCATGGCCGACAACACACATGACGATAGATTCATCACATTCGATTTCTCAATTATTTGCGACCGAGTAGCGGGTAACGATTCCTGTTTGGCTCTTCTATGCTTCTTGCCCCCTCTCCTCGTTTTGTGACTTTTTTCTTCCCTTTTTTGTTGCGACCCTGGCCGCCCTGGTTTAAAGGAACTGGCTTGTTCAAATGTGTGGATGCAGATCGAAGGTTGTTTTCTGGAGAAGAATCGGATGCGGTGGCTGCCAGTGTTGTAAGTAACGGCATTAAAATAAACGCTGTTACCTAACGATGCCCCTTTTGAGGGTAACGGGTAATCTACCAGATTACTCCTCCCCTCACGGCAACGCCGTTCCCATTACTTGGGTGGCGTTACGGTAATTACACCTACCTGTCACTCAGCGTCACCGTCGGCCATCCATTATTAAAAAAGCGCGCCTCCCCCTCTGACTGTTCCGTCCGTGATAGGCGGAACACTAATTTTCCCAGCAGAGCCTCTGTTTAGTGTTCAGCCTATCACAGATGCCTTCTCATCCTCGGCCTCGGACGAGAGGACATCCGTGATAGGCGAAACTGTTCCGCCTATCACGGTCCTGATACAGCCTGAGGAGGAGACGCGGCTTTTGAATGGCCACACAATGCACGCTGTGTGTACGGTCCATATCCCTGTGAAGACACATCTCAGTCACCGGGGCTCCTCACCTTTCTGCCTGATGGAGCTCCGGGATCCCGCCCGTCCGCTCTGGCCCTTCCTATGGAGGTAGAGGAGGCGGCTGAGGCACACAGTCCCTCACTGCAGCTCCAACTCGTGCCAAGGCTGATCAGCGCTCCGCTCTACATCCAGCCTGCAACAGGTAAGTCCGAGCTACTCCTCTCCATCCCTGAGACCTGCATGCCTGCTCCTCTCCTCACCTCACCACATTCTAGCTCTTCCCTGCTGCTCCCTCACATTATTATCAACTCTGGCAAATTGCAATCACACAGGGAGCAAACTACATGCTGTTGTGTGCAAGATTGCTGCTTTCCCTGTATTATTATTGGATTGTCTTGTCATTGCTTTACTCTGTATTATGTTATTTCTTAGCAAAAGTTTAGCAGGGGCTGTTGTATAGTTGTATGTTTTGCTTTTCATTCTCCCTATTGATGAGGACCTGCATGGAGTAAGCAGTTAATATCCCAAAATCAAAATTTTAGCTGGAAAATTATGGGGTCATCATACGCCGGCAAAAAAAGTCAGTTACTTTGCTGAGTAACTAATTACTTTGCCAATGTAGTAACTGATAGGTAGATTCAGGTAGAGTGGTGTATACTTGCGGCGGCATAGCTTAGCGTGTTTAGGCTACGCCGCCGTAAGTTAGCTAGGCAAGTACTTGATTCTCAAAGTACTTGCCTGCTAAGTTACGGCGGCGTAGCTTAAAGCGGGCAGGCGTAAGGGCGCCTAATTCAAATGTGTCTAAGGGGGGCGTGTTTAATGCTAATGGTGCTTGACCTCACGTTTTTGACATTTTCCCTAAACTGCGCATGCGCCGGGCGCCTACATTTCCCAGTGTGCATTGCGGCTAAGTACGCCGCACGGGCCTATTGATTTAGACGTGGACGTAAACGACGTAAATCCCTATTCACGGACGACTTACGCAAACAACGTAAAAATTTCGAATTTTGAAGCGGGAACGGCGGCCATACTTTAACATTACTATTCCATCTATTAGATGGAATAACTTTAGGCCTGATAATGCCTTACGGAAACAGCGTAAATGTACTGCGGCGGCCGGGCGTACATTCGTGAATCAGCGTATCTACTAATTTACATATTCTACGCCGACCGCAATGGAAGCGCCACCTAGCGGCCAGCCTCAATATTGCAACCTAAGATAGGACGGCGCAAGCCCTCGTATCTTAGATATGTTTAAGCGTATCTCTGTTTGAGAATACACTTAAACATAAGTCGGCGTAGATTCTGAGTTAGGTTGGCTTATCTACTGATAAGCCGGCCTAACTCTTTCTGAATCTAGCTATGAGTCACTAACTCAATTACTTTTTCGGACAAGTAATTTGTAACTGTAACTAATTACTTTTTTAAAGGAAGATGAGCAACACTGGTGGCTGCCAATGTGTCTACTAGGCTGTCAAGAAGGGGTACTGCAGGCCCCTGGCCTATCAGCATTCAGCAAGTCAGATAACCACCTAGGATTATTCAGAATGATCCCTGGTGTGGGGTAACAATGATGGGGTGGAGATACTGACAGGTTGCAGTGAAGTTTTGTGCAGGAGGCAAAGAGTCCAGGGAGTAACAGTCTGCAGGAGTAGGTGCCGAGGAGAGACTGCAAATGTCAGCGTCCATCATCTGCTCACAGTACTTTAGATTCTCTGTTCTATGGGCATCCCATACCCCTTCCCCAACCAAGTTATATCCCCTTCCCCAACCAAGTTATATCCCCATAATAAACAAAAACAAAATAAAAGCAGATGACTGTTCATTGTCCCTGGAAGAGTGATGTATGGAAGTCTGGCAGCAGGGTGATGGTGGATGTTAGTAACTAGTAGCAACCATCCATTAAATAGGGCTGGTAAGCTGCAATATATTACATACATGTTTTTGGGTTTACATCTAAGGCCTCGTACACACGACCGAGTTTCTCGGCAAAAACCAGCAGGAAACTTGCTGGGAGATATTTTTTTGCCGAGGAAACCGGTCATGTGTACATTTTCGTCTAGGAAACTGTCGAGAAACTCGACGAGCCAAAAAGAGAGCATGTTCTCTATTTCCTTGATGGGAATGGAAAAAATTGGCTTGTCGAGTTCCTCAACAGCCTAACAAGGAACTCGACGAGCAAAACGATGTGTTTCGCCCGTCGAGTTCCTCGGTCGTGTGTACGAGGCCTCAGGAAGTAATCCACAATATACCGTATTTATCGGCGTATATCGCGCACTATTTTCCCCTTAAAATAAGGGGAAAATCGTGGGTGCGCGATATACGCTGATAGCCACTTCCCGCGCTCAGTTTGAAATCCTGCGCCGATATATACCGAGTGCAGTACACTCGGGTACATTCGGCTAGTCTCGGCTTTGCTCGTGCTCATGCATAAACGTCACAGAGCGTGAGCGCGAGCGAAGCCGAGCCTTGCCGAATGTACCCAAATGTACTGCACTCGGTATATGTCAGGCGGGGGCATTCGAACTGAGCGCGGGAAGTGGGGACTCGACTTGAGGCGCGCGCTGGAGAAGCCGGGAGGACACCATCGAGGCCGCATACGGACGCCGGACCGGACGATGGACGCTGGGAAGACACCAAAACTGTAAGTAATAAAATCATATAACATTTTTTTTACAGGAATTTCGGGGGCAACTTTAGGGGTGCGCGGTATACGCGGGAGCGCGTTATACCGCGATAAATACGGTATATTAGATACATGTTTTGGAGTTTAGATACATGCTTTAAATTCTTGAGATGTCACAAAACTTTCTCTTAAACACCATAGTTGTCATGATGTCAGAGGAGTTTCCTCATCCCTGTGGATGCTGGCTTCATCCTGCTGATGCTTTGATTAGGAGGCTATGAATCAACACCATTGCCCACAAGGCGTTTTTCCATTTGTGACATTCTTAGCGAGGTCCATGATAAATGTGGTTTGAGATATGTCCTCTGAGGCTGTACAGGTTTATCTCTAAAGGTCAATGAAAAACCAATAAACGCCTGATACCACACCAATCTGTTTCAATGAGATTTCTTTTTTGCCCCAGGGTATGAATGGCTGTAATTGGGATGAGCACAAAGACTTGTTGGTTCCCTGAAAAGTCACTCAGAAGTGTTACTAGAACTTGTGGATATATTGCAAAAAAAAGCACATTGATAATGAGAAGATAATGCTGGATTTCCTGTATTTGAGAATTTATGTCTTGTCTTTTTCCGCCTGTAACCCACACCTAAAATGCAACCCTCTAAACTTAAAGAAGAATTTATATAGTTTATATAGGTCCAGCTTGGATCAATGTAACCATGTATATACTATGATCTGTGGGACAGTGGCGGCCCATCCATTAGGTCTGGGTTTTTCAACTCCAGTCCTCAAGGCGCCCCAACAGGTCATGTTTTCAGGCTTTCCATTATATTGCACAGGTGATTTGATCAGTTTCACTGCCTTGTAATTACCACAGCCGTTTCATCTGAGGGAAATCCTGAAAACATGACCTGTTGGTGTGCCTTGAGGACTGGAGTTGAGAAACACTGCGATTAGGTGCACATGGACACCACCCCCCATACATGCTGCCCCCCCCCCTCCGAGACTTTTTCCCTGGTGTGGAGAAAGCCTCTTGAGGGGGAGAGTGCGAGCAGGCAAGTCAGGACACTCTCTATTTTGCAGATAGAGAAAGTAGCTGTGTGTTAGTGGGCGTCCTGACACTCCTGCTCGCCCCCTCCCCCCTCAAGAGGCTTTCTGCACACCAGGGAGAAATCCTTGCATTACTGTGTGGAGTTACAGACAGAAGAACAGGAAGTGAGGATTTTTCAGAAGAAATAAGAACATTTAACCACTTGATCACTGGGCACGTAAACCCACTTAATAACCAGACCAATTTTCAGCTTTCGGTGCTCTCACAATTTGAATGACAATTACTCAGTCATACAACATTGAACCCAAATGAAATTTTCGTCCTTTTTTTCACACAAATAGAGCTTTCTTTTGGTGGTATTTAACCACCGTTGGGTTTTTTATTTTTTGCGCTATAAGAGAAAAAAGACAGAAAATTCTGTAAAAAAAATGAATTCTTTGTTTCTGTCATAAAATTTAGCAAATTTAGTATTTTTTCTACATTCTTTTGCATAAATGTGAAAGATGAAGTTACGCCGAGTAAATAGATACCCAACATGTCACCCTTCAAAATTGCACACGCTCGTGGAATGGCGCCAAACTTCGCTACTTAAAAATCGCCATAGGCGACGTTGCAGGGTATTGTGGGGTATTGCAGAGTATTGTGGGGTATTGCAGAGTATTGTGGGGTATTGCAGAGTAGTGTGGGGTATTGCAGAGTAGTGTGGGGTATTGCAGAGTATTGTGGGGTATTGCAGAGTAGTGTGGGGTATTGCAGAGTATTGCACAGTATGGGTATGGAGTATTGCACTGTATGGGGCAGGGATGGCTTAGCAGGGATGGATGGCTGGCTGGATCTGTGACAAATGCAGTCACAGATCCAGCCCACAGCACTTGTGCTGCATCCGCTCTCTCCCCCCCCTCTCCTCACACTGTACTGTTCGGTACAGAGAGGGGAGGGAGGAACCGGCGTCATCACATGACGCCGGTTTGTTTACAAGTGACCGCTCCGTCATTGGACGGAGCGATCACGTGGTAAACCGCCGCTATCAGCGGCGATTTACCGTGATCCGTGATGCGCCGGGTCCGGAGGACCCGGCGGTCACGGACATTCCCGTGTGCGCGCCCCAGAGGGCGCGCGGGAGCGTGATTCTGGGAGGACGTCCATGGACGTCCTCCCAGAGTTAAGCAACCGCCTTGTAGACATATATCGTCTATAGGGCGGTTAGTAACTGGTTAAAAGCAAAATGGAAGGATGAGGTAAGTGAAGGAGGACTGCACTAAGGTAAAGGAAGCTATTTAGGGGAATTTTTTTCACTTTTACAACCCCTTTAAATATCTATTATCATGTTATTGTTATACCATTTTTCTTACTTTGTATACCTGGTATCAATCCTCCAGCCATCACTGGAATATACCTGTTCAATTTTTGCCATAATGTGTAACCGAATCGCGTCGTTTCATTTCTTCTTTATTCTGGAAGGAGGTCCGGAGCCCGGTCCTCTCCTCCGAGTGCCTGCAATCCCGGTACATTTTTATGCCGCTATTTAATTCCCTTTCTTCTTCTGAGAACAGGAGAGGAAGAATGCCTATTGTGGCTTAAATGTTTTTTCACAGCAGGAATATTTCTCTGCCTTTGGCTGGCGAGAAAACACAACAGGAAACAATGGTAGCTGTTCTTCTCTGCCAAAACAGAAAATCGCGCTTAAATGCCTCATTTTTATTAATAGCGGTATCTTTCACCATGGCGCTGGGATGAGATGTGGCTCTCAGCACGGCCTGACGTGTGGCAGTTATACCGCACAATGATCTATAGACATCCGAGAGAGGAGAAGGTGCTAAAGAAAACCCTGGGAGCCTGTGCAATAAAAAGAAAAAACATAATAAGGGAGCACTTTTCAAATTCACAAGGGGTGCTGATATAGCCAATCATCAGCAAGCATTTCAAAAATTGCTATTTGGCGATATGTCCCGCCACTGGTGGGAAAAATGTTCTGTTGTCTGCTCAGAGAAAAAAAACACATTACTTTAATGATAAAACATAAAAACAGTTAATTTACAACTGATGCACCTAGTTCAAGTTGGTTTTAGATGTTTCCAGGTTGGACGGTAATTATTTTTGCTTAGGATAGGAGAGATGTTTAGAGAGCGGAATTTATATCTCGTGAGTGTTCTAGAATCCTCTAAAAACGTTACCTTTATTTAACTGTAATTTTGCAGCAAACAAATACTGCTGGGACTGAAATATTTTTTCAAATATTTTATTTAATCCGCAAAGAAAGTTTCCATGTCAACATAACAGTGTACAAATTAGATTTTACATCTTAATCATAATACTCTATGCAAGAGCCATATACAACTAGCAAGTACAGAGCGGGACTGAAGGTAAACCCTCACCAATTCTTAAAAAAAAAAAAAAACACCTGCAAGAGAAAGGCATAATGAGCAATCTAAGCCCCCAAAGTCCTCCTCGGCCCCGTCCACCGCCGCCGCCATGTCCCCTTGTAGCTACTTCCTGTTATCTGACGTCACTCCCGCGAATGGTGTATTCACAAAGCATTTGCCTCTAAAGTTATGGCGGCGTAGCGTAATTCTCCCGGCGTAAGGGCGCGCAATTCAAATTGATGTGATGGGGGCGTGTTTTATGTAAATACGTTGTGACCCAACGTAAATGACGTTTTTTTTAACGGTGCATGCGCCGTCCGTGGGGGTATCCCAGTGCGCATGCTCGAAATAAAACCGGAACAAGCCAATGCTTACGACGGTGACGTCATTCTACGCAAATCCCTATTCGCGAACGACTTACGCAAACGACGTAAAAAATTAAAAATTTGACGCGGGAACGACGGCCATACTTAACAATGAGTACGCCTCATGTAGCAGGGGTAACTATACGCCAAAAAAAGCCTTACGGAAACGACGTAAAAAAATGCGCCGGCCGGACGTACGTTCGTAGATCGCCGTTTCTAGCTAATTTGCATACTCAACGCGGAATTTCGACGGAAACGCCACCTAGCGGCCGCTGGAAAAATGCACCTACGATCTGACGGCGTACTAAGACGAACGCCAGTCGGATCGAGCCCAGATGCAGTCGTATCTTGTTTTGTAGATACAAAACAAAGATACGACGCGGGAACTTAAATCAATAGATACGCCGCCGTAATTCTTCTGTGGATCTGGCCCTAGGGATATGCTTTGCCCGTATTTCATGTCTGAGGTTTATAACCTTAGTTCACTCAGGTAAAAGGTGAACTAACCCTTTAACCCTTGTAGTGGGGGGGGGGGGGACCCTACTGCAAGGGTCATTTTTTCTGCCTGAAGTGGGACTTTAATCACAAGAAAAGAGTTCTATTATTCTCTAAAAAAAATGTACACAGTTGCACACCAAAATATAAAAAATACGGTTGATGGAGAAGATAAAAGGCCCAGTGGCGTGTTTCATCATGACAGATTTATAAACCATCAAAAAATAAATGTTTTCAAATACAATTATTCTATAAGAGATGTTGCTGCGATAACTCCATCGTCAGGGATCACCAAGTCTTTGAAATCTATCATTTTAGCATGGCTGGAAATACAAAGGCAGCTGAAGTGTAGACGGGGGGATCACGTGACCTCTAAGAAAAATCGACTTCACTTTGGAACAGCGAGATTAGTTCAGAAAGTGTCTGGTGATGGAGGATAGCGGTTTAGCGCGAAGAAAACAATGAGAGGTAATCATCTATGTAATAGAAGTTGCTGAAGCATTTGTTAGACTTTTTTCGAGTGATCTAAGAAAATGGGATCCAGACAAATCTAGACATGAAACAAATACTGGGGGGGCATAAACTTTTCTTCACTCCCGGATTACAGGGGCGGCTGCTAAAGAGTCGCTGACCGACGTATATTCAAATACGGCGGCTGAAACGTTTCCTCGGTTGGCACACATACGCTTAGTTATGCTGACAATAATACTGTTAATTACATGGTCACCGTGCCAGTATTTCACTTAGCGCTAATAGGAGCTTTCAGCAGCTAGGTACATTTAGGATTGACGGCGAGGACTGGAGCACAGCCCTACCATTATCTACCTGAGGACAGGCAATCGGAAATATATTACAGCTGAACTTCGTGCTGATATAAAAGACACAAATTAATGAGCCTCTGTATTTATTACTCAATCATCCATAGGTAATTATTATTTTTTTTTTTTAATGCACACAATGTACAATGGGTGCTGGAATTTCACTTTATCAGCCTCCTGTACAGCAGAGCTTGTACTGAGAGAATAAGAAGCACACAATGCTTGCTCCCTCTAGTGCCCAGGATAGAGAACACCATGTTGCAGGGTACTGTCCAGTTGTATTTGGCCAAAGGACCGCAGTTGCAACCACCAAAATTCTTCTAAAGCCCAACTCTGGTATATTAGCAAAACCTCTCCCATCCCCCCAACCCCAGGTATGAAGAAAAAACGTTCTGGATGCCTGTAGAGCTACCCCCTGAGGCTGCATTCACATCTAGGCGTATTTACGCCCAACGCCCGCTGGAGGGGCGAATTTACATTGATGTCTATGAGATGGTTCACATCTCACGCCGAACGCCGAAACGCCGTACGCCTGCCGCCTGAAAACAAGTCCCGGACCCTTTTTTTGAGGCGGCATCCGGCGTTCGGCATAGACATCAATGTAAATGTTTTGTAAAAAAAAAAAAAAAGTTTACAAATCGCGGCAAAATACGCCGCGTACGCCACGTTATAGTGTGAATGCAGCCTGAAAGGGCCGCTGTAGAATTAACCACTTGCCGACCACCTAACGAACATATACGTCGGCAGAATGGCTCGGCTGGGTAAATCCCACTGCGAGCTCCGTGACCATGCCCGCGTGACTAGGGTGACCACGTGTCCCGGATTGCCTGGGACAGTCCCGCATTTATTTATTTTTTTAAATCATTTTTATTTTCAAAAAGATAAGCAGATACACGTTTAACCACTTCCCGACCGCCGCATGTATATGTACGTCCACAGAATGGCACGTACAGGCAAATGGGCGTACATGTACGTCCTTGCCTTTCCGCGGGTCGGGATTCCCTCAGGGAGCGATCCGGGGCGAGGGCGCGGCTATTCGTTTATAGCCGCTCCGTCGCGATCGCTCCCCGGAGCTGAAGAACGGGGAGAGCCGTATGTAAACACGGCTTCCCCGTGCTTCACTATAGCGCCGCATCGATCGTGTCATCCCCTTTATAGGGGAGACACAATCGATGATGTCAGTCCTACAGCCACACCCCCCTACAGTTGTAAACACACACTAGGTGTACACTAACTCCTACAGCGCCACCTGTGGTTAACTCCCAAACTGCAACTGTCATTTTCACAATAAAGAATGCAATTTAAATGCATTTTTTGCTGTGAAAATGACAATGGTCCCAAAAATGTGTCAAAATTGTCCGAAGTGTCCGCCATAATGTCGCAGTCATGAAAAAAATCGCTGATCGCCGCCATTAGTAGTAAAAAAATAATAATGAATAAAAATGCAATAAAACTATCCCCTATTTTGTATACGCTATACATTTTGCGCAAACCAACCGATAAACGCTTATTGCGATTTTTTTTACCAAAAATAGGTAGAAGAATACGTATCGGCCTAAACTGAGGGAAAAAAAATGTTATATATGTTTTTGGGGGATATTTATTATTGCAAAAAGTAAAAAATATTGAATTTTTTGTCGCTCTATTTTTCTTTATAGCGCAAAAAATAAAAACCGCAGAGGTGATCAAATACCACCAAAAGGAAGCTATATTTGTGGGGAAAAAAAGGACGCCAATTTTGTTTGGGAGCCACATCGCACGACCGCGCAATTGTCTGTTAAAGCGACACAGTGCCGAATCGCAAAACCTGGCCTGAGCATTTAGCTGCCTAAAGGTCCGGGGCTTAAGTGGTTAAACCAGTCGCAATAATAACACCTTAATATACCATTAAGGCCTCGTACACATGACCGAACATGTCCGTTGAAACTGGTCCGCAGACCAGTTTCCGCGGACATGTCCGACCGTGTGTACGGCCTAGCAGAAAGGTTTCCAGCGGACAAAAGTTTCTTAGCATGCTAAGAAACTTGTCCGCTGGAAACCTGTCCGTCGGACATGTCCGATGGTTAGTACGACTCATCGGACATGTCCGCTGGTTATGACGTATAACCAGCGGCCCGAAATCCCGCGCATGCTTCAAATTGATTCGACGCATGCGTGGAAGCATTGAACTTCCGTGTTAGAGAACGTCGGTGTCTTCTACATCACCGCATTCTCTGTGTACACACATAAGACCAAAAGCTCCCAGCAGACATGTCTGATGAAAACGGTCCGCGGACCATTTTCATCGGACATGTTCGGTCGTGTGTACAAGGCCTAACGTATACATCAAACCCATAGGTAAACAAGAGAAACAACAGAAAAATAACCCATGGTGTATTCTACCATATTGAAACCATAACTTATCAAAGATAGTCCTTCCCTTCCTGTTTTCCTACAGTCAGGGGTTGCCTTGGCACTGGCTGCCCTTTAAAACAGGTATCTCCTACCTAATATCCTAACCCCCTATATCCCCCCTCCCCCCCAAAAAAAAACCCACCCTCCCTGAAACCCTTATTAAACCCCCCCCTCCTTCGATCCGCAGTCCCGCATTTTGCACATCTGTCCTGGGCACCTTCATTCCAGGACAATACAGTGTCCCGAAATGAAACTGACACAGCCCCCCCCGGGCCAATCTGCATCCCCCCAAAAAAGGCTGCCACATTACTGCTTTACTCACTGACAGTACTTGTCCTGGCCAGGAATGCCTGGAGGAGCACAATCCCCGCCCCCAGCTTGTGATTGGAGAAATCATAAATCCCACCTCTTGTGTCCAACCACTGTGCTGTGATTCGTTACAGCACAAGCTGATTTTTGGGAAGGGGGGGGGGGGTCCCTGAATGGTGGTTTGGAAATGTGGTCACCCTACACGTGACCCGCAGATTCGATTTCCGCCGGTGTCCCACGATCGTGTCATGGAGTGGCAGAACGGGGAGATGTAAATAAGGAATTTCCCTGTTCTGCCTAGTGACAGAACAGCGATCTACTGCTCCCTGTCATCGGGAGCAATAATCATCCCCCGAGTGTTTAACCCCTTCCCTGCCAGTGTCATTTACACCGTAATCAGTGCATTTTTATAGCTCTGATCGCTGTATAAATGACAATGGTCCCAAAATAGTGTCAAAAGTGTCCGATGTGTCCACCATAATGTCACAGTCACGATAAAAATCGATAATTGCCGCCATTACTAATAATAACAAAAAATAATAATAAAAATGCCATAAAACTATCCCCTATTTTGTAGACGCTATAACTTTTGCGCAAACCAATCAATATACGCTTATTGCGTCTTTTACTAACACAAAATCAGCTAAAGCAGCCCCAAAGGTGGCGCCATCGCGCTTTGCTAGAGCATTTTTTTTTCACGATCGTGTGTAGGCAAGGTCGTTTTAATGATCGGGTTGAAAAAAACATGGGGTAGATCCACGTACAGCGGCGCATTATTGCACCGGGCGTAGCGTATCTAAGATACACTACACCGCCGTAACTTACCTTTTTTTTTCGAATCTTCAAAGAATTCGCACCGTAAGTTACGGCGGCGTAGTGTATCTTTGGCGGCGTAATGGCGCGGCATTCAAATCTCTGTGATGGGGGCGTGTTTTATGTAAATACGTTGTGACCCGACGTAAACAACGTTTTTTTTAACTGCACATGTGCCGTCCGTGGGGGTATCCCAGTGCGCATGCTCGAAATTAACCCGGAACAAGCCAATGCTCACGACGGTGACGTCATTCTACGCAAATCCCTATTCGCGAACGACTTACGCAAACGACGTAAAAATTTAAAATTTCTACGCGAGAACAGAACGACGGCCATACTTAACATTGAGTACGCCTCATAACAGTAGCTTTAACTATACGCCGAAAAAAGCCGAACGCAAACGACAAAAAAAAATGCGACGGCCGGACGTACGTTCGTGGATCGCCGTAACTAGCTAATTTGCATACTCAACGCGGAATTCAACGGAAAAGCCACCTAGCAGCCGCCGAAAAATTGCATCTTAGATCCGACGGCGTACTAAGACGTACGCTTGTCGGATCGACCCGAGATGCCGTCGGATCTTGTTTTGAAGATACAAAACAAAGATATGACGCGGGAAATTTAAAATTACGCCGGCGTATCAATAGATACGCCAGCGTAATTCTTTTGTGGATCTGCCCCATAGTTTTTTCCAGACCCTTAAAAACATAATTTTTTAGAACCCGAAAAATGGTCGTGTGTAAGCGGCATAAGTCTTGGTCAAACATATCTGGAGACTCTCTGTTGTGTTCCTGTTGAAGACTTGTCTGGCTGACGTCCTTTTTGGTTCCTGATCCTGTCTTCTGCCTCCGACTACGCTGATCTCTGGCTTCCTGATGTACTGTCTTGTTCTGACTATCCACTTTGGCTACCGTACCCTGGCTATGTTTTAACTATGTTTACTATTTGTACAATTTTTACCATTATATTAAAAGGTGTCATTTTTACTGCATTTTTTGTCTCTGTCTGATTCATGGTTCCTGACAATATTAAAAGGATTTTAATAAACTTTATTGCAGATTCCCACCTTTTGTTACTTTGAAGAAATCACTGTTTCTTCCTCTGTGCCCCTGTGTGTGTTGAGTGAGTCTGATGGGAGTGGTTTCATAATTATTAACCAGCTGCTGCAGCTGCAAAGCTCTGAGGAAAGTTGCAGGGTCTGCATCCCTTTAGATGTGATTTCCTATTGGAAGTATCTCACCAAAAAATGAAATTTTTGTTGCAGGGGATGCACCTAGAGGCATCATTCAGATATCATTTTCTTCCAGCGGTGATCCTGTGCACCGTAAGAATGATCATAGCAGCGGTTCCGTCGCTTGATCGTTCTTATAGGCGGCGGGAGGGTACATCCCCCTCCCGCCGCCATCCAGTGCTTCTCCAGGCTCTCCCGTCCCATCGGGGGCCCGGAGAGATGATCGCCGTCCGCCGGATGTGCAGCATAGAGATGACTGGTGACCAGATGGTCACCAGTCATCTCTATGACCGTCGGAGGCCCGGGCGCGATGTGATGACGTCACGCCCAGGTACCCGTAAGTAAACAAACCACAATTGCGGCTAGTAAGAATGAGATCTGTGATTTTTTTTTCACAATCTCATTATTTCCAGCCTGGAGGAGAGATGTGGGATCTTATTGACCCCGCATCTCTCCTTAAAGAGGACCTGTCACACACTATTCCCCGGTAGCTCGCGCTCAGTAGCGAACGCACACGTAAGTCCCGCCCACGTATGTAAACGTCGTTCAAACCACACATGTGAGGTGTCGCCGCGTGCATTTGTGCATGTGCAACAATTATAGCACTAGACCTCCTCTGTAACTGTAAACTGGTAACCTGTAAAAAATTTAAAGCGTCGCCTGTGGAGATTTTTAAGCAACGAAGTTTGGTGCCATTCCATGAGTGTGCGCAATTTTAAAGCATGACATGTTAGGTATCTATTCACTCGGCGTAACATCATCTTCCATATTTTATAAAAAAAAATGGGCTAACTTTACTGTTTTGTTATTTTTTAATTCATGAAACCATTTTTTTTTTACAAAAAAAAGGCGTTTTAAAAAATTATTGCGCAGATACCGTGCAGGATAAAAAGTTGCAATGACCATTTTATCCCCTAGGGTGTCTGCTAAAAAATCATATATAATGTTTGGGGGTTCTGAGTAATTTTCTAGCAAAAGAATGATGATTTGTATATGTAGGAGAGAAGTGCCAGAATAGGCCCGGTATGGAGGTGGGTTTTAAAGCCCTGTATTGAGGTGGTTAATAACATTCAATTACAATATGACTTGTGTCATAATTTAATATGCTAGATCATTTATTTATATTTGCTTTTTTTTTTTTTTTTTTTGGAGTTACTCTTTAAGTACTTTTAATTGCTTATATTGTTTTATATTGTTTTGTATTGTTTTTACAGCACAGATCATCGTTTTTAGGTGTTTATCTATAAGCACAATGCACTTAATTCTATTTATGCCCATAAACTGTGACTTCATGGGAATAAATAGATATCAATTTATATTCTCCGCTGAAATTACACAACCGTCTCCCTTTTATCTGATTTGTAACATTAATGAGGGAGATGGAAAAAAAAAGTTTCCAACTGCCTGCGGTTCATTAGTATCCTGTTTTGCATTTAATATTATCATACTTTATAAAAGTCCACTTCAAAATCATGTAAAACGGTTTACAAAGGTTTTGATTACCACTTGCATAAGAAAACAAGATTTGCATAATAATTTCTAAATTTTCTTCTTGATAACTAATGCATGAGCTCTATTGTTGTTTTGTTGTAATCATATTGTTTTATTTTATTTTTTTGCTGTTTTTTTTGGAAATCCATAATCAACTAAAAACAATTCAATAAGAGAACGTTCCCCAAACATTATCTTCACAATTGTCGAACAATCAAGTGTATTTGAAGAATGTCAACTCCAAAAAAAAAAAAAAATGGGCCAGATTCAGAAAGATCAGCGGATCTTTCTGCTGGCGTAACGTATCTCTGATACGTTACGCCGCTGTAACTTTGGGCGCAAGTTCTGTATTCAGAAAGAACTTGCGCCCTTAGTTACGGCGGCGTAACGTATGTGTTGCGGCGTAAGGCCGCCTAATTCAAATGGGGATGTTGGGGGCGTGTTTTATTTAAATTGTACTTGACCCAGCGTTTTTGACGTATTTTTTGAACGGCGCATTAGCCGTCCGTAAAATATCCCAGTGTGCATTGCTCTAAATTACGCCACAAGGACATATTGGATTCGACGTGAACGTAAATGACGTAAAGCCGTATTCGCGAACAACTTACGCGAACAACGTAAAAACTTCAAAACTCGGCGCGGGAACGACGGCCATACTTAACATTAGCTACGCCTCATATAGCAGGGGTAACTATGGGCCAGATTCAGGTACAATTGCGGCGGCGCAACGTAACCCGTTTACATGACACCGCCGCAAGTTTTCAGTGTAAGTGCCTGATTCTCAAAGCACTTACCTGTAAACTTGCGGCTGTGTAACGTAAACCCGTCCGGCGCAAGCCCGCCCAATTCAAATGGGGCGTGTACCATTTAAATTAGGCGCGCTCCCGCGCCGGACGTTCTGCGCATGTTCCGTTCGCAATTTTACCTACGTGCTTTGCGCGAAATTACGGCGGCCCGACGTGTTTGTGAATCGCGACGTGCGTAACGTACTTACGCCGAAAAAAAAAATTTCAAAATCGATGCGGGAACGACGGCCATACTTTAACATGGTGGAGTAATTTTACACCATGTTAATAGCACACTTAACTTTGCGACGGGAAAAAAAGACTTGCGCCGACGTAACAAACGTGAAAACCTTTGTGGATCGCCGTAACTGCTAAATTTGCATACCCGACGCTGGAAAACTACGCGAACTCCACCCAGCGGCGGCCGAGGTACTGCCTCCTAAGATCCGACGGTGTAAGACAATTACACCAGTCGGATCTTAGGGCTATCTATGCGGAACTGATTCTATGAATCAGCCGCATAGATACGACAAGAGATACGACGGTGTATCTGGAGATACGCCGTCGTATCTCTTCTGTGAATCTGGCCCTATATGCCTAAAAAAGCCGAACGTAAACGACGTCAAAAAATGCGCCGGCGGGACGTACGTTTCTGAATCGCCGTATCTACCTAATTAGCATATTCCTTGCGTAAACATACGGAAGCGCCACCTAGCGGCCAGCCTGAAAATGCAGCCTAAGATACGACTGTGTAAGACACTTACACCTGTCGGATCTTAGGGAAATCTATGCGTAACTGATTCTCTGAATCAGGCGCATAGATACGACCTCGCGCACTCAGGAGATACGCCGTCGTATCTTGTATCTGAATCTGGCCCACGGAATTTAGTGTGTATACCAGACCGGCGTGCCTGATTATCATGCAAAACATTGGTGACCTTGCTGTGCTGTGGAGGTAATAAATGTCATTGTCACAATTCTATTACTTCACACTATACTTGCTGTTCCTGAACAATATGGACAGTGTAGGAATTGTAGTTCACCAGCAACAAAATTAACCCCTTCATGCCTAAGGGTAAAACAATTCCTAACCACTTCAGCCCTGGAGGATTTGGCTGCCCAATGACCTGGCCATTTTTTGTGATTCGGCACTGCGTCGCTTAAATTGACAATTACGCGGTCGTGCGACGTGGCTCCCCAACAAAATAGACGTCCTTTTCTTCACACAAATAGAGATTTATTTTGGTGGTATTTGATCACCTCTGCGGTTTTTATTTTTTGTGCTATAAATAAAAAAACAGCAGCAATTTTGAAAAAAAAGCAATATATTAAAATTTTTGCTATAATAAATATCCCCAAAGAATATATAAAAAAAAGTTTTTTTCCTCAGTTTAGGCCGATACGAATTCTTCTACATATTTTTGGTAAAAGAAAATCGCAATAAGTGTATATTAATTGGTTTGCGCAAAAGTTATATTGTCTACAAAATAGGGGACTGTTTTATGGCATTTTTATTAATAATGAATTTTTTATTAGAAATGACGGCGATTTTTATTGTGACTGCGTCATTATGGTGGACACATCGGACACTTGACGCTATTTGGGGACCATTCACACTTATACAGTGATCAGTGCTATAAAAATGCACTAATTACTGTATAAATTACACTGGCAGGGATTAACACTATGGGTCGATCAAGGGGTTAAGTGTATCCTAGGGAGTGATTCTAACTGTGTGGGGGCTGGGCTACATGTGACACGACAGAGCAGCTTCTTTGGGGCAGGATAATGCCTTTTTCAGCCCTATAGACTTTTATTAGGGGAGCGACTGAAAAACCCCTTCTTGACTAAAGTGGTATTTACCCTAAAACCAAAAAATGTTTATATAATGTAGCTTACCAATCATTCGATGTGGTGGTTGCATTCGTTTTTTGTTTTTTTCCGACTGTGGACCGCTACCAGTTCGTGGCCTGTTGATGACCAGGCCACATGGCAGGAGTTGATCAACGATTGCGGTCCGGACAGGACTATTACAGGCCGCAGTCACCACTCACCTCCTGCTGTGTAGCCGTGTCACTCAGCCTGTGTGTCCTCTCCTGCATCGCCCGCCCAACACCATCAATGTCATCCTATTAACAGAGCAGGGGGTGGGAGTAGCTGTAGATATGCACAGAGAGTGGGAGTCGTTTCATATTAAAGCGGGGGTTCACCCTATCAACGCAAAAAAAAAATTTTTTTTTCTTTTACCATAAAATCAGGCATTGTAGCGCGAGCTACAGTATGCCTGTCCCGATTTTTTTACCCCCGTACTCACCTTGTACTCGTACATCGAAGATACCGGGGAATGGGCGTGCCTATGGAGACGGAGGATGATTGACGGCCGGCTCTGGCGCGTCACGCTTCTCCGGAAATAGCCGAAATAGGCTTGGCTCTTCACGGCGCCTGCGCATAGCCTGTGCGCAGACGCCGTGAAGAGCCGAGACCTACTCCGGCTGTCTTCGGGGAGAGTCACGTGCCAGGGCCGGCCGTCAATCATCCTCCCTCTCCATAGGCACGCCCATTCCCCGCGGGAGCCGAAAAATACGATCTACGAGAACAAGGTGAGTCCGGGGTTAAAAAAATCGGGACAGGCATACTGTAGCTCGCGCTACAATGCCTGTCTCGAGGGTAAAATCAAGTCAGTGAGGGTGAACTACCGCTTTAACAAGCGGGTAATCATCTGCTTGTTAACATGATAAATTGGGCAGCTCCCGCCCTCCATTTAGATCTACAGCTCCTCCCGCCCGCTGCTCTACTGATGGAATGACATTGGTGGCCAGGCAGGAGATGCAGGAGAGGACACACAGGCTGATAACTGCCTCTGCCCTGTGAAAGTTAGGGGAGGCAGAGGTTTAAAACATACCTCCCAACCGTCCCGGATTTCGCGGTAATGTCCCGCGATTCGAGTTAAATCCCACGGTCCCGCGAGTAGTACAATTGTCCCGCGATTTTTCTGGCCCCCCCCCCCCGTGATTACCGCGGTTCGCGACAAAACCCGCATTCACTCTGATCCATGGACCCCCCCCCCGCTCAACAACTCTGATCCATGGACCCTCCCCGCTCAACAATTTCGATCCGCGCCCCCCCCCCCCCACTCAACAACTTTGATCCGCGGACCCCCCCCACGCTCAACAACTTCGTTTTGGGGGTATGCTCATTTGTCCCTCATTCTGACGTTGAGGTATGTTTACAGGGGTCGTTGTGGTGTTATACAGGAAAGGGGAGGGAGGAATGACTGCAAGAGGCACTGTGAATGGGGATTGTGATTGCTAGGGGTGCTGTACTATAAAGAGGCACTGTAGTCATTACAGTGCCCCTGTGCAGTGCAGTCCCTGTTACATTAATTTAAAGGGGACTGCACTGTAAAGGGGTAATGTCATGAAAAGAGGGGGCTGTGATGTAGAAAGACTTGCGGATGGAGTTGAAAGGCTCCCTTTTCCTTGAATCACTTCGATTTGAGAGTGGCGAGGGAAGCACTAAAGTTTGCTGCACCAGTGCTGTAGAGGCACCATGTAAAGCGTCAAATGGAAAACATGACAGCGGAGCCCTACATCTCCAAACAGTGGGTACTAGGAGCCTGCCCTTGCTTCATATTTCTAGATTGTAGAGATATTTTTGCTGGACAGGACAGAATCTTCCCTCTCAGACTGCATCTTATTTCCAGGGGGTCCAGATTGTAGTAATAAATATTCTACAATGTCATTTGCTAAATCTTGAAGATCCAGAAGATCTTCAGAACTTTAGGTATACCAAATATGAGTCTTTTGGTGACACCATCCAAAACTCGTCAGCAGACATTTTTTTCCAGATATTACTGAACCCAGGCAATGGGTCAGGAATAAATGCTCTTTCTCACAGATGAAACTTTCCCTTGCGAATCAATGCTCAAGTTGATGGCAAGGTGATTGAAAGGCACAGGTTAAGCCAGCTGCTCATTGCAAGGTCAGTTGGGGTTGGGGAACTTTGCTCAAGTAAGTGAAAACTTTGACAAATACTAAAGGAGTTTAATTCTTTGTCTACTTCAGTGAACAAAATCCTAGAGTTCTTGCAACCAGCTCTAGACAAGCAACTTACCTTCAATACTATCTGCATATAGGTTTCTGCCCTGTCCGCTCTTACCCATTGTTAGTGAACAGAGAGTTTTCTGGCTCAGTTTCTCAAGGCAGTGTTGCCCACCTCCCCTTGTGCTATCTATGTCTATTAAAAGCATCAGAACACAAGGGTAGTGTTTCCCAGTCAGGCTTTTCAATGACAACACATAAATAGCATATGGGTGCTGAGTGACACCATGGGTGCTGGGTGACACCATGGGTGTCACGTACCTAGTCCTGAAACCAAAATGCTGAAAGGGCTGTTCTTGCAGCTGAGTGCTCGGTACCCCTAAAAGTGGAAACAGGGAACACAAAGCCCAGATAAGCAAGGATTACTGGCTGTGCCACGAATGAGAGGTGATGATGTGGAGATCTCTCTGCAGGTGAGCTCGAGATGAGATGAACAGTAAGACCCAGAAAAGGCGCTGAAGGTTGTGCAGGCTGCACACAGCAGGAAGCAGGTTGCAATGGTAGGTGCAGCAGGCCGGATGCAGCAGGTTGCAATGGTAAGTGCAAAAGGCCAGGTGCAGGTAAGTACTGTAAGCTGGATCAACAGGTAAGTTTTGCAGGTGGGTACAGCAGGCTGGGTGTGGCAGTTTGGCACCAAGGCAGATCACAACAGGCACGGTTAAGCAGAAGGCATAGTCAGGGATTGTTGCAAAGGTCAGGAAACCAGTGGCCAGCAGACAGGGGATCAGAGATGTGGTCACACATGCCAAATTCATACACAGGGCAGGAGAAAAGTGCAGATCTATCGGCAATCTGAGGTCAGAGCCGGGAGAAAAGCAAGACATATCCAAAGCCGAGCTGGGTTGGTAACGGGTAATCAGAAGTAAAGCAAACACAGGAACAGGAAGCAGGTAGCTGAAGACCGGTCAGTGGTGTCTGTAAGCACCAGGTATCCTTTTAGGGTCAAAAGGCTCCAGAATCTAGCCCAGGTGGCGTATTCCTGCAAGCACAAGCACGTGACAGCGCACGTTTGTTCGCCCGTCCATTACGTGTGCGCGTACGGGTGCAGCCATATTGGTTGATGGTTAACATGCCTGGTCTTGAGGTAAGTCTTCTACGGCTTGTTCCAATAAGTTGCATCGTGTTGCTTGCAAATGGTTGGCAGTTTCCAATCCTGATTTCCAGGCAACTAGAGCATGGACAGAATTTGAACATGGTGCCATGTAATTATCAAAGTATGTGTTTTATATAGCTGTTTATCGTGCATGGAGGGATTCTAGTGAACCTTAAAATATACAGCATCCTGTTTAATGTATTTAATACCACCAAATCTACAGCATTATTGGCAAACTGTTTGCGAGCAGCTGGCAGTTTTTCCAATAATGCTATAGATTTGTTGCTTTAGATGTGTCTGGTTGTCTACTTGTATGGCTTCATGGTGATCAGGTAGCATCAAGGGGATCACCTATCTCCGGCTTCTAAGAGGAATAAAATAAACTCTATACTAAGTTGTTGTTTTTTAGCCCCTCAAAGGGGCTGTAAGAATGACAATAAATTATTCAGGTGCATGGAAGGCTCTCCAGGCAAAGTAATACATTCTCATCACCGGGTATTTTGTATCACATATACCCATAGTGTATATCCATTTCATTATTCCAGAGGATTTCCAAACTGAGATAGTTCAGGCAAGTTTTCGCTCTAATCAAGAATCAATTTTGTTGGCTAATCCATCAGACTGAGATACAAGACCTACCAAAGAACATGACATTTGTCACTTATCTGCCATCCAAGAAGGCATCAAAACATTGAATTCTGAATACGTAAAATATTTTTCAAAATGAACTTGCTTCTGCAATGCAAAAACATCAGTGGCAAAAAAAAAGACATTTATAAGAGTGGGTCGGATTGTTTTTTATTACCAATGCACAATTCTGTTAATCACTTCAAAATGACTAAAGTAACTAATTGTGTGTTAGAAATAAAATGCACTTCAGAAAAAAAGTACACCAAGGCCCAGATTCTTAAAGGACTTACGACGGCGCAGCGTCATGTACGCCGTCGTAAGTCCTAATCTGACCCGTCGTATCTATGCGTCTGATTCTTAGAATCAGTTACGCATAGATATCTATTAGGTCCGACAGGCGTAAGGCTCTTTATTGATGGGCACTGATAGGGGCTGCACTGATTATCAGTGTAAATACGTAATGCACTCACTCACTTGGCATTGCATGCTATTGAGTAGGAATGAGCCCAATGTTCAAGTCCAACGTAAGTTCGACTTGAACATCGGGTGTTCGCCGAATAGCGAACAATTTGGGGTGTCCGCGGCAAATTTGAAAACCCGCGGAACACCCTTTAAAATGGGAGAAATCAAAAGTGCTAATTTTAAAGGTTAATATGCAAGTTATTGTCATAAAAAGAGTTTGGGGACCTGGGTCCTGCCCCAGGGGACATGTATCAATGCGAAAAAAAAGTTTATTTTTTTTGGTTCGGGGTGACGCTTTTTTCAATTACTTTCTCTGTATTGCCGTAGTAGTTTTAAATTACTTTTTTTTCCTTTAGAAATTACATTTTGTGCAGGGACAGTTCTAAACACGGGAAACATGCACTACTTTACAGGCATACTATACACACCCCGCAGGTACGAAATTTAAAGGAATATTTCACTTTTATTGTTTAAGTATTATTAAAATCACTGCTCCCGAAATAACGTCCGTTTTTAAAACTTTTTTTTGCATTGACTTTTTATGACAATAACTTGCGTATTAACCTTTAAAATTAGCACTTTTGATTTTTCATGTCCGTGTCCCATAGACTTTAACGGTGTTCGCGTGTTCAAACAAATTTTTTGCCTGCTCGCATGTTGTGGTGCGAACCGAACCAGGAGGTGTTCAGGCCATCCCTACTATTGAGTCTTTCAGTTACTAGGACTCCCAGATCCTTTTACAGCCAATTCCCCCAAAGTTTCTCCCCCTAACCAGTAACTTGCACGTGCAGGGTATAGTCTGAGCACTGACAGGCTAACCTCCCACCCCCTTCAATCTCTTTATTCATCAAAGATATTGGCTGTATAGTTGGAGTCTTTGTCCTGCTGCAGAATACATTTGGGGCCTATCACACGCCTCCCTGATGGTATGGTATAATGGATAAATATCTGCCTGTATTTCTCAGCATTAAGGACACCAGTGATCCTGATGAAATCTCCAACTCCTTTGAAGAAATGTAGCCTTAGGCCCCTTTCACACGGTCGGACCGCAGTGGTGTATTTAGGTTTTGTGCTGCCCTAGGCCTTACTAAACTCATGCACCCCCTAATTTAAATATGACCCACCCCTTCCTGTCAAGGCCACGCCCCTTTCTGGCCTGGGGGTTGGGGGCAATTAATTCCCTTAATTTGCATAGATTTCCTATCACTTCCTGTTTGGCTATGGGGCAGGATGTGAAGGGAAATCTCTGCAATGGGTCAGGGATGGTAAAAAATAAACTGACAGGGGCTATAACCCTCTCTTACTCTATCCAAAATGGAAAGAAAAAGTGTGGCCTATAGTGGACTAAGAAGATATAACCATGCCAATGGTGCAGCAGAAAACATATAGCACAGTGAGGAAGGTTTGTGGTCCAGGATGGTAGGACAGTCAAAATTAGAAGCAGCTTGGGCTACACAAACAGTGAAGCACAAGCCGGCGGGGACTCTTTCCGTGCTGCCCCCCTGCAATGTGCTGCCCTAGGCCTGGACCTTGTTGGCCTAGGCCCGGATACATCGTTGTCGGACTCTTCAGTTCCGCCTGGCAGTTTTGTCGGCGGACCTGAATGGCCGCTCCATGCAAGCCTAAGGAGCATCGGATGTCAGCGGAGACATGTCCGCTGACATCTGACCCGATCTGATCCACCAAAATCAGACGTATGGCGATACGTCGCCATCCATCCATGGCGGATCGGATCGGGTGAGATCTGATGAAACTGGACATGCTGTTGTTTTCATCAGATCTCTCCACAGGAGACAGCGGCGCTGCACAAGCCCCTTCCCGCTCAGTGAGCAGAGAGGGACCTGTCATCCGTCGCCTCGGCAGAGATCAGCGGAGAGATCTCCCGCTGAGCTGGCGGACTCCATAGCGATGGAGTCCGCCTCATGTAAATGAGGGCTTAAATTTGCAAGAAACCTCCACCATGCTTCACTGTTGCCTGCAGAAACTCATTATTGTACCGCTCTCCAGCCCTTCAGTGAACAAACTGCCTTCTGCTTCAGCCAAACATTTCACATTGTGACTCATCAGTCCAGAGCATCTGCTGCCATTTTTCTGCACCCCAGTTCCTATGTTTTCATGCACAGGACGTGGAAACAGGGCTAATGCCGCGTACACACGATCGGTTAAACCGATGAGAATGGTCTGATGGACTGTTTTCAATGGTCAAAACCAATCGTGTGTGGGCGCCATCGCTTATTTAACCATCGGTTAAAAAAAAGCCAACTTGTTTTAAATTTAACCGATGGATTCCTAACCGATGGGAAAAAAACGATCGTTAGTAGGCACAACCATCGGTTAAAAATCCACGCATGCTCAGAATCAAGTCGACGCATGCTTGGAAGCATTGAACTTCATTTTTTTCAGCACGTCGTTGTGTTTTACGTCACCGCGTTCTGACACGATCGTTTTTTTAACCGATGGTGTGTAGGCGTGACAAACCATCAGTCAGATTCATCGGTTAACCGATGAAAACGGTCCATCGGTCCATTCTCATCGGATGGATTGATCGTGTGTACGAGGCTTAAGAGACTCAACTAAGATGAAAAACCAACTTTCTCCACTCAGAACTGACAATCTGGAGTCCTGCACTCTGCTTGTGGGCGAACCCTGGGCCGGATTCAGATACATTGCAGTATCTTTCGGCTCGGCGTAACGTATGTCAGATACGGTATGCCACCGTAACTTAGGGCGCAAGTTCCGTATGCAGAAAGAACTTGCGCCCTTAGTAATGGCGGTGTAACGTCTGTGGTCCGGCGTAAGCCCGCCTAATTCAAATGGGGATGATGTGGGCGTGTTTTATTTAAATGAATGGTGACCCCTGCGTATCATACGTTTTTTACAAACGGCGCATGCTCGAAAATACGCCGCAAATCGTCATTGCTTTAGACGTGAACGTAACTTACGTACAGCCCTATTCGCGAACGACTTACGCAAACGACGTAAAATTTTCAAAACTCGATGCGGGAACGACGTCCATACTTAACATTGGCTACGCCTCATATAGCAGGGGTAACTTTACGCCAGAAAACGTAAACGACTAAAAAATGCGCCGGCCAGACGTACGTTTCTGAATCGGCGTATCTACCTAATTAGCATATTCCTCGCGTAAATATACGGAAGCGCCACCTAGCAGCCAGCGTAAATATGCAGCCTAAGATACGACGGTGTAAGACACTTACGCCGGTCGGATCTCAGGGAAATTCTGGCGTATCTAGCTTTCTGAATACAGAAAGAAGATTCGCCAGCGCTTCGTAGCTTTTACGCGGCGTATCAATAGATACGCTGGCGTAAAGGCTATATGAATCCGGGCCTCTGTGTCACTTTCTCCTACATTTTCACACTGGTAGGGTCTCACACTGTCACAATATATATAATTGTTTTTTTTAACTAAATACAGTATTGCATTTAATTTATTCATCAAATTCTGAATTAGCGCAAAACAAACAGCATGACAGCTCAACTAGGATAAAAAACCACAGAGTCATTTTACTCCCAGATATACTGGTATGAGTAACAAATCATCTTTGATTTTCCTAGTGTGAAAAAAAAAAATACTGTCGCATAATTTGAAAATCAGCACTACATTTTGCCTATTGGGACAAGCTCTCTACCTAAGCTAATCTTATGGAAAAGACAAGAATTCGGCTCCCAAGGACACATTGTATATTAATATATGCAAAAGCAATTTGATGTGACATTATTAATAGCCAATGTCTAGAAAGTGCTGATGACAAGTTAAGCAGTCGGCACTGAATTAACAGGGGAGAGAATCATTTGATTTTGGAAATATAATGCCAAGAGTATACCTGATACATCGCTTCATTTGCTGTTATTTTAAAGGATCTGTGACTTTCATACGACTCGGCAAGCATCTTTTAGCACATGCACTGGAAATGACAGGATGGGCCATTACTGTTTTTCCAGAAAATAATTACATCATTAAAACACAACTCTAGTTTTAATTTTTCTCCTTTAAAAAATTTCCCAGCCATTAAAAAATAAATAAAAAAATGCAGCTATCAGTGAAGTACTTACCTTGTCTCCAGTGTTGTCCTCCACAGAAACTCCAGTTCACCTTCGACTGCCAATTGCCTACCAGGATGAGCGAGGGCCAATGTCATTCAACCTGTGGTCAGGACCTAAGGGCCAGATTCACAAAGGGGATGCGACGGCGTATCTCCTGATACGCCGTCGTATCTCTGTTTCTATCTATGCGTCTGATTCATAGAATCAGTTACGCATAGATATCCCTAAGATCCAACAGGTGTAATTGTTTTACACTGTCGGATCTTAGGATGCAATACCGCGGCGGCCGCTGGGGGGAGTTTGCGTCGTAAACCAGCGTCGGGTATGCAAATTAGGAGTTACGACGATCTACGACGGATTTTCGCGTTCGCTACGTCGCCGCTATTCTAGTTTCCCATCGCAAATTTAGTCGTCGTTTTGGGTGCCCTAACTTTAGTCAGCAATCGTATTGCTGTCTAAAGTATGGCCGTCGTTCCCGCGTCGAAATTTAAAATTTAACGTCGTTTGCGTAACACGTCCAGGAATACGGAAGTATGCTACGCGCGTCGCCGTTCGAAAAAATGACGTCACGGCGCGCAAAGCACGACGGGAATTGCGAAACGGAGCAAGCGCAGTAGGTCCGGCGCGGGAGCGCGCCTAATTTAAATGGCACACTCCCATTTGAATTGGCCCGCCTTGCGCCGGAGGCCGCGGGCGTAGTTTTCATCGCAAGTGCTTTGTGAATCAGGCACTTGCGATGAAAACTTGCGGCGGTGTAACGTATCTACGATACGTTACGCCGCCGCGATTCTACGTGAATCTGGCCCAAAGTGAGGTTCCGTATATACTCGAGTATAAGCCGAGTCGGCTTATACTCGAGTCACCTTTTTGCGCCTGATCTCCCGGACTTTGGGGGCCCGGTACCGGCCGGTCCCCTGGACCCCAATCTTGGCACACATTTAGCCCCACTCTTCCTCTACAAGTGTGCAAAGTTTGTTGTCTGGGGGACCTACGGCCGGGGGGCACGGATTTTTTAAACCTGGGCATCCCTTCCATAGACTTCCATGTTAAACGTTCATTTCTCCGGTGATTTTGGGAACCCAGTACCGGCCAGTCCTAGGTCCCCTGGACCCAGAAATTGGCACACATGTAGCCCAATTTCTCTGCAAAGTTTGTTGTCTGCAGGACCTACGGATAGGGAGCACTGATTTTTCAAACCCGGGCCCCCCTTCCATAGACTCCCATGTTAAACGTCAGACTAGGCATTGGCATAGTGAGGCATGGGCACAGTGAGGCATGGACACAGTGAGGCATGGACACAGTGAGGCATGGGCACAGTGAGGCATGGGCACAGTGAGACATGGACACAGTGAGGCATGGACACAGTGAGGCATGTGCATAGTGAGGCATGGGCACAGTGAGGCATGGACACAGTGAGGCATGGACACAGTGAGGCATGGACACAGTGAGGGAAAGTGAGGCACAGTGAGGCATGCAGATGGACACCCTAGGCTTATACTTGAGTCAATATGTTTTCCCATTTTTTTGTGGTAAAATTAGGTGCCTCGGCTTATATTCGGGTCGGCTTATACTCGAGTATATACGCTACCTTTTTTTGGAGGAATCACATACACACAGTATATAGTGCACTGATATTCTGTATAGATCTTGAGTAGGCTTACCAGAATTGTTTAAATTTTTGGAAGTAGATTCTGTGGAAGTGCCAGACTGGCTACAATTTATTCCTAATTTTTCTAAACGAATAAAAAATGTGGTTATAGATAAAAAAAACGCCAACCCAGAAAAAAGAAGGGGGGAGATACCTGGGTCCATCTGAAGTGAGATAGAAAATATGAAGAATACCCCTGATATAATTTTTTTTTTTTTTTTATGTCCCAACTTTTTTTCAGGAGGGATTTTCCGATTTTTTTTTTTTTTTTTTTTAAATCATTTAAATAAAAGTTGGATTTATATGTCCCTTCCCAATCCCTCTATTTGTGAAAAAAAAAAATGTCCGTTAAGGACCATTTATATGTTGTTTAAGGGGCAGTAAGAGGGAAGAAGGAAGGGTTAAGGGAAGAGAAAAAAGGGGGAAGGGAAAGGGAAGAAATGGGAAAAGAAAGTGAAGGAACAGTATATGGTGATGAATTTAGGTGAAGGATAACTGGATATTATCCTGGAGGTTTCTGCCCCCCCTTTTCTTTTTCTTTTTCTTTTTTGGAAACAAAAGGGAAGAGAAAAAAAATAAATAAATAAATAAAAAAAAAACATGTCCCAACTTTTTTTCAGGAGGGATTTTTCGATTTTTTTTTTTTTTTTTTTCATTTAAATAAAAGTTGGATTTATATGTCCCTTCCCAATCCCTCTATTTGTGAAAAAGTGTCCGTTAAGGACTATTTATATGTTGTTTAAGGGGCAATGAGAGGGAAGAGAAAAGGGGGGAAGGGAAAGGGAAGAAATGGGAAAAGAAAGTGAGGGAACAGTATATGGTGATGAATTTAGGTGAAGGATAACTGGATATTATCTTGGAGGTTTCTGCCCCCCCTTTTCTTTTTCTTTTTTTGAAAAAAAAAAGAAGAAAATAAAAAAAAAGAAAACATGTCCCAACTTTTTTTCAGGAGGGATTTTCCGATTTTTTTTTTTTTTTTTTTTAAATCATTTAAATAAAAGTTGGATTTATATGTCCCTTCCCAATCCCTCTATTTGTGAAAAAAAAATGTCCGTTAAGGACCATTTATATGTTGTTTAAGGGGCAGTAAGAGGGAAGAAGGAAGGGTTAAGGGAAGAGAAAAAAGGGGGAAGGGAAAGGGAAGAAATGGGAAAAGAAAGTGAAGGAATAGTATATGGTGATGAATTTAGGTGAAGGATAACTGGATATTATCCTGGAGGTTTCTGCCCCCCCTTTTCTTTTTCTTTTTTGGAAACAAACGGAAAAAAAAAAAAAAAAACATTTCCAACTTTTTTTCCAGGAGGGATTTTTCGATTTTTTTTTTTTTTTCACTTAAATAAAAGTTGGATTTATATGTCCCTTCCTAATCCCTCTATTTGTGAAAAAATGGCTGTTAACCTCTTCCATACCGGGCAGTTATACACCCATCCATACCGGGCCTATTCTGGCACTTCTCTCCTACATGTACAAATCATAATTTTTTTGCTAGAAAATTACGCAGAACCCCCAAACATTATATATGTTTTTTTTAGCAGACACCCTAGGGAATAAAACGACGGTCATTGAAACCTTTTATCTTGCACGGTATTTGCGCAATAATTTTTCAAACGCCTTTTTTTGGGAAAAAAATTGTTTCATGAATTAAAAAAATTTAAAAACAGTAAAGTTAGCCCAATTTTTTTGTAAAATATGAAATATGATGTTACACCGAGTAAATAGATACCTAACATGTCACGCTTTAAAATTGCGCACACTCATGGAATGGCGCCAAACTTCGGTACTTAAAAATCTCCATAGGCAACGATTTGAAATTTTTTACAGGTTACCAGTTTAGATTTACAGAGGAGATCTAGTGCTAGAATTGTTGCTGGCACTCTAACGCACGCGGCGATACCTCACATATGTGGTTTAAACGGCGTTTACATATGTCGGCGGGACTTGCGTGTGCGTTCGCTTCTGCGCGCAAGCTACCGGGGACAGGGGCGTTAAAAAAATAAATTTTTATTTCTTTTTTTTTTTATATATATTTATTTCTTTTTTACACTTTTTTTTTTAATTTTTTTTTTTTTTTTATCACTTTTATTCCTATTACAAGGAATGTAAACATCCCTTGTAATAGGAATGTGTGTGACAGGTACTCTTTATGGAGAGATGCGGGGTCAGTAAGACCCCACATCTCTCCTCCAGGCTGGAAAGCATGAAATCGGTGAAAAAAAATTCACCGATCTCATGCTTGTGGTTGCTTAGCAGCCGCAATCGCGGCTTTGTTTACTTACGGGACCCGGGCGTGACGTCATCACATCGCGCCCGGGTCCTCCGACGGTCATAGAGATGACTGGTGACCATCTGGTCACCAGTCATCTCTATGCTTCCTGCGAGCGCCGGACGATTCGTTCTCCGGGCCCCCGATGGCACGGGAGAGCCCGGAGAAGCACCGGATGGCGGCGGGAGGGGGGGGATGTCCCCTCCCGCCGCCTGTAAGAACGATCTAGCGGCGGAACCGCCGCTATGATCGTTCTTACGTTGTGCAGAATCGCCGGCAGTTTAGAAGGATATCTGAATGATGCCTCTTAGCTGCAGGCATCATTCAGATATCCACCCGGAAAGCCCAGGACGTCATATGACGTCCACTCTGAACGGCAGAAGTTCTTTGTGGACGTCATTTTACTATGGGCCGGTAGGGAAGTGGTTAAGGACTATTTATATGTTGTTTAAGGGGCAATGAGAGGGAAGAGAAAAGGGGGGAAGGGAAAGGGAAGAAATGGGAAAAGAAAGTGAGGGAACAGTATATGGTGATGAATTTAGGTGAAGGATAACTGGATATTATCTTGGAGGTTTCTGCCCCCCCCCCCTTTTTCTTGTTTTAAAAAAAAAAAAAAAAATGTCCCAACTTTTTTTTTCAGGAGGGATTTTTTTTTTTTTTTTTTTCATTTAAATAAAAGTTGGATTTATATGTCCCTTCCCAATCCCTCTATTTGTGAAAAAATGGCTGTTTAAGGACTATTTATATGTTGTTTAAGGGGCAATGAGAGGGAAGAGAAAAGGGGGGAAGGGAAAGGGAAGAAATGGGAAAAGAAAGTGAGGGAACAGTATATGGTGATGAATTTAGGTGAAGGATAACTGCATATTATCTTGGAGGTTTCTGCCCCCCCCTTTTCTTGTTTAAAAAAAAAAAAATGTCCCAACTTTTTTTTTTCAGGAGGGATTTTTTGATTATTTTTTTCATTTAAATAAAAGTTGGATTTATATGTCCCTTCCCAATCCCTCTATTTGTGAAAAAATGGCTGTTAAGGACTATTTATATGTTGTTTAAGGGGCAATGAGAGGGAAGAGAAAAGGGGGGAAGGGAAAGGGAAGAAATGGGAAAAGAAAGTGAGGGAACAGTATATGGTGATGAATTTAGGTGAAGGATAACTGCATATTATCTTGGAGGTTTCTGCCCCCCCCCTTTTCTTGTTTAAAAAAAAAAAATGTCCCAACTTTTTTTTTCAGGAGGGATTTTTTGATTTTTTTTTTCATTTAAATAAAAGTTGGATTTATATGTCCCTTCCCAATCCCTCTATTTGTGAAAAAATGTCTGTTAAGGACCATTTATATGTTGTTTAAGGGGCGGTTAGAGGGAAGAAGCAAGGGTTAAGGGAAGAGAAATAGAAGTGGATATATACGTTTAGAAGATTGACTACAGATGGTAATTGTAGTAAACTCAGAGCCGGGGTGGATAAGAGGTTAGGTCTGAGCCCCCCTGTCATCTTGTGCCAAAACCCCAAATTAGGTTTTACCCACTGAAGTCACAGTCAGGTGGCTCAGTTTTGGGTGCGCGCCCGATTGGGCCTAGAAGGGAGGGAGGGATTAGAAGGGGTTAGGAAGGGGCGTATAGGTAGGTTTGGGAGGGGTGCTCTCCCCCCACCTTTTATTTTATTTTTGTATTTTTTTCTTTTTTTTTTTCTCTTGTTGTTGTTGTCAGTGTTGTCTGAAAAATGGAAGAGGTGAAGATTACCTCCTTGAATGTTAAGGGTCTTAATGTCCCAGAGAAAAGGAAAATGTTGTTGAACGATTTGAGGCGATCCGGGACAGATGTAGCCTATGTTCAGGAAACACACTTTAAGGCAGGTAGACTCCCTCTTCTTCAAAATAGATTTTTCCCTTGTGTGTATCATGCTCCAAACCAACAGGCTAAATCTAAGGGGGTCTCAATATTAATATCTAATCGAGTGCCATGGTGCTTAGTGGACAAACGGGTAGACCCTAATGGGAGATTTCTTTTCCTTAAAGGAAGCATTGGAAACATTAAGGTAACATTAGCAACAATCTATGTACCAAATAAACAGCAGGACCAGTTTGTTAAAAAAATTCTTTCAGAATTAAGGGATTTTATAGAGGGGAGATTGATTCTGGGAGGGGACTTCAACATCCCCCTAGATCCTAGAATCGACACCTCCTCAGGAACTTCAGCTGTCCCCTGTCGGGTCCGAAGAAGTATACTACAAAAAATGCATGAAATGCAAGTGGTAGATGCCTGGAGGACTTTACATACAAAAGAACGAGATTATACTTTTTTTTCCAACCCACATCAAGTGTACTCGCGTATTGACATGTTTTTGATTCCACACTATTTAATTTCAGACGTTACAGAAATCATAATCGGAAATATAACATGGTCGGACCATGCTCCGGTTTCGTTGTGTCTCTCCCTGTCTAACCTGGCCACTCAACGTAAGGGATGCTGGCGATTGAATGAAAGCCTTCTTCAAAATCCTGAAGTAAGGGACGATGTATCTAAAGAAATGATAGCATATTTTCAGATAAACGACATTCCTGAGAGTGACCCAGGTATGATTTGGGAGGCACACAAGGCCGTGATCAGAGGAATTTTAATCAAACATGGAGCAATTTTGAAAAAGAAAAGGGAAAAACAGACCAAAGAATTATTAGATGAGATCCAGACCTTAGAAACACAGCATAAAAAGATACAGACAGCATCAGTAGGTAGGGAGCTGGGACATCTGAGAAGACAACTGTCGGAGATCTTACGGTTTAAAGCAAAAGCCCTAATCCAACGAGGGAAACAAATAGATTATGAAATAGGAGATAAATGTGGCAGATTGTTAGCAGGGAAAATTAAAGAAAAGAATAGGTCAACTTATATATCACAAATAAAAGATAAAGAGGGACATTTAAAACAGATACCTAAAGATATTGCCCAGACATTCGGGAAGTATTATGCTACTCTGTATAACTTGCCTCACGCTACTTCCCCTCAGTCCAGGATAGCAGAATATCTAACCTCGACAGGTATGACGAGATTACCCTCACCAGCCCGTTATAGTCTGGACACTCCTATTACGGTAAAAGAAGTGACTGAAGTATTAAAATCATTCAAATCTGGAAAATCTCCTGGTCCGGATGGCTTTACTATAAGTTATTACAGAGAATTTTCTGAGTTGCTAAGTAAACAAATGACAAAAGTCTTTAATGCGGTGGGTCTGACTTCCACATTCCCTATGGATACCCTGAGAGCACATATTACGTTAATTCCAAAAGAGGGGAAGGACCCGGCGGATTGTGGAGGTTACAGACCCATCTCGTTACTGAACACAGATTTAAAAATATTTACGAAAATATTAGCAACCAGAATACAATCATGGATCCCCCAAATAATAGATTTAGACCAAGTAGGGTTCGTCCCCACGAGAGAAGGTAGAGATAATACAACAAAAGTTCTTAATTTGATTAATCAGGTAAATGATAAAAAAATACCGTGTGTATTTTTAAATACAGACGCGGAGAAGGCATTTGATAGGGAAGACTGGCGGTTCTTATTTGAGGTGCTGAAACAAATAGGAATGGGAGAACGAATGATTAGCTGGATTAAAAGTGTTTATACAAACCCTCAAGCGGTTGTAAAGGCAAATGGGGTCCTTTCTGAACCCTTCAGCATCTCGAATGGTACTCGCCAGGGCTGCCCCCTCTCACCCCTTCTCTTCGTTCTCTCTTTGGAACCATTGCTGAACAGAATTCGCCTGAATCCGGATATACGGGGTATTAGGGTTGGGGAAGGAATCCACAAGGTTTCTGCTTATGCGGATGATATGCTTTTTTCAGTAACCGAGCCTCATATTTCTCTCCCTACTTTGCTGAGTGAGATTGAGAAATATGGCACTCTCTCTAATTTAAAAATAAATCAGACTAAATCAGAGGCCATGAGCATGTCACTATCCCCTCTTTCCCGGGATTCCATTCGGGCGAATTTTTGTTTTAAATGGAGTCCAATGCTTAGATACTTGGGCACAAATATTCCATCAAAAGAAAAGGACATTTTTAAAATGAATTTTTTACCAATGTATAATCTATTACGAGCCCTACTTGACAAATGGCGACTTGGTTCCCATTCTTGGTTTGGCCGCATTAGTATAATCAAAATGTCCGTTCTTCCGAAAATTTTGTATTTACTTCAGGCGCTACCAATTAAGATTCCAGTGACTTTTTTGCGTCAGATACGTAGTTTATTTATGAATTTTATCTGGGCCGGGAAACGTCCTAGGATTAAAAGAGATCTGTTGACTATGCCTAAGAATCTTGGTGGAATGGGGGTCCCAGATATATTTAAGTATTATTATGCAGTACATCTATCTAGATTAGTGGACTGGTGTAAACATGTTAGATCTAAGAGGTGGGTTGACATAGAACAACAGCTGAGCACAGTTCCTTTAGGTAGAGCACCTTGGTGCTATACAGTATTACCGGCTCCTCTTAAAAATCACCCTATAATTGGCACAACACTAAAAATTACTGCACGTATATGCCAAAACGGGAACTTTTCTACAGTGCGATCACCTTTGTTTCCCAAATTGGGGAACCCAAGTTTTAGTCCGGGTAATGAAAGAGGATCTTTCCGGTTATTAATAGAGAAAGGAGTATATCAGGCCTCACATTTTATTATATCAGAAAACTGGCCATCGATTAAAACATTAAAGGAGGCCCTTTTGAAGTCAATATCTGGCAGGCGTTGCAATTAAGTAATTTTTTTAGATCATTAGGCCCGGGAAGTAATTTTCATCGTCAGTTAACAATCTTTGAGTCGTACTGTAATGATTTAGAACCACTAGCCCGAGGGATCTCTAAAATGTATGGACTATTAAATAAATTTAGGGAGGATCAGGAGATACCAGGCCTTAACAAATGGGAGAAGGACCTAGATAGGACCTTCTCTGCATTACAACGTAAACAGATTATCTTTTTGACTCTAAACTCTTCAATCTGTACACGAATTCAAGAATTAAACTATAAAATCTTGATGCAGTGGTACCATACTCCAGTACGACTCAAAAAATTCTGCAATGAAAATTCTGACAGATGTTGGAGATGTGGAGAAGAAAGCGGGACATTGATTCATATATTTTGGTTTTGTAAAAAAATAAGAGTTTATTGGTTGTCAATTATGAGAATCTTGCAAAAAATTTCTGAGTTAAAAATACCCAATGATCCCGCTTTTTTCCTACTTCACCTATCTGAGATTCCAGTTCAGACTTATCGGAACTCAGTACTGTGCCATTTGGTGAATGCAGCTAAAGCAGGTATACCCTTACGGTGGAGGGATACTACGTCACCAACAGTTTTAGAGTGGATAAATAGAGTTAGAGATATAGAAGCTATGGAAGACCTAGTTCTCTCAGCTAAGGGTAAAAATAAACTATACAAAGAAACGTGGAAGAGCTGGAATTTGTTTAAAAATTCAGATGAGGGGAAAAGATTAATGACTGAACCTGATAAATGAAGAATCGGATACGCGCAGGGAATTATAATGTAAAATATAATATGAAGGATAAACCGACTTTCCTGTTATGAATTGTGGTTTAAGGGAGGGAGAGGATGGGGCTCCCCTTCTCTCTCCCCCTCTTTTATCTTTTTTTCTTTTTTTTCTCTTTTTTTTTTTTTTTCTCTCGTCTTTTGAGGGGGGGAGCTGGGAAAGGGCAGATGCATCACTTGTCTCTCTGTGAGAGAGAGTGATGACTAAGAAAAGGGTTAGAGTGGGAAGATTTAGTGAGGGAGTTTATGGGAGGGTCCAGAGCGAATATGTATGTATTTTTTTTGTCAAGAGGATTGTATTCATGTTTGTTTTTGGCAGAGTATTTGCCCTGTGCCTTTCCATATGCTGTTTTATGTAAAGAAAAGAAAAAAACAAATAAACATATAAAGTACAAAAAAAGATCTTGAGTAGGCTTATTAATACAACCAATGGGCAAGTCCTTGGCACTTGATACAACAGTTCAGCAAATAACCAAACTTAACATTGGTGGACAACCGTGCAATTGTCAGTTAAAATAACGCAGTGCCTTCTTGCAAAAAATGGCCTGGTCACGAAGGAGGTAAATCTTTCGGAGCTGAAGTGGGTAAAAGGAAACAGACATTGATGGGTTTCTCTACTGTCAATAGAAATAATGTTCCAGTATATCATATATAGACTCATGCTGTGCCTATAGCTAATTAGCAGAATCACAAAGATAAGTATAAAACAATCAGCATTATCTGTGTTCCAGATTATTTATTCGTCCTAAAAAAAATTCAGCTTTGTTTATCCTACAAGACACATAAACAGATTTTTTTTTAGCGATCTGAATCGTGTAAAAAAAAAAAAAAAAAAAGAATGTGTGAACCTAACAATTCTGTCTCTCAAGTCTGTGAATTTTAGCAAGGCAAAGTTATTTTGGATTTATGCAGATAAGTTCTTATTTAACAATGATTATTTAAAATTATGCTTATAAAAAAAAGTAAAACTTAACTTCTGGCAATCAGCTAAACTTGGCTGTAATACAGTATTTTGAGTGAGTGAGTGAAAAACTTGTATAGCGTGACACATAGCGGAAAATCCGATCGTGTGTACGCGGCATTAGTCTTAGGCCCAGATTCTGAAAGGGCTTACGACGGCACAGCGCCATGTACGCCGTCGTAAGTCCTAATCTGGGCCGTCTTATCTATGCGACTGATTCTTAGAATCAGTTACGCATAGATATCCATTAGATCCGACAGGCGTAAGGCTCTTACGCCGTCGGATCTTAAATGCAATTTTTTTTTTGCCGCTAGGTGTCGCCTCCGTCGTTTTCCCCGTCGTGTATGCAAATTAGCAAAATACGTGGATTACCGAACGTACGCACGGTCGACGCAGTGAAGTTACGACGTTTACGTTAGATTTGTGACGTGTAAAGTTGCCCCTACTATATGAGGGGCAACCAATGTTAAGTATGGCCATCGTTCCCGCGTCGAAATTTAAAGATTTACGTTGTTTGCGTAAGTCGTCCATGAATGGGGCTGGACGCCATTTACGTTCACGTCGAAACCAATGACGTCCTTGCGACGTCATTTAGCGCAATGCACGTCAGGAAGTTTTAGGGACGGCGTATGCGCAGTACGTTCGGCGCGGGAACGCACCTAATTTAAATGCTCTACGCCCCCTACCCGGCTCATTTGAATTAGGCGGGCTTGCGCCGGGGGATTTACGCTACGCCGCCGCAACTTTACAGGCAAGTTGTTTGTGAATAAAGCACTTGCCTGTAAAACTTGCGGCGGCGTAACGTAAATGACATACGTTACGCCGCCGCAGTTTTACGCCCATCTACGAGAATCTGGGCCATAGTCCGTAGGGTTCAATATTGAGTTGGCCCACCCTTTGCAGCTATAACATCTTCAACTCTTCTGGGAAGGCCGTCCACAAGGTTTAGGAGTGTGTCTATGGGAATGTTTGACCATTCTTCCAGAAGAACATTTGTGAGGTCAGGCACTGATGTGGACAATAATTCCTGGCTCGCAGTCTCCACTCTAATTCATCCCAGAGTTCAGGTTGAGTTCAGGACTCTGTGCAGGCCAGTCAAGTTCCTCCACCCCAAACTCGCTTATCCATGCCTTTACATACCTTGCTTTGTGCACTGGTGCGCAGTCATGTTGGAACAGGTAGAGGCCGTCCCCAAACTGTCCCCACAAAGTTGGGAGCATGAAGTTGTCCCAAATGTCTTGGTATGCTGACACCTTAAAGGGGTTGTAACCCTCGTTTTTTTTTAAATAACAAACATGTCATACTTACCTCCACTGTGCGGTTCGTTTTGCACAGAGTGGCCCCGAACTTTGTCTTCTTGTGTCCCTCAGCGGCGCTGGTGGCTCCTCCCCACATCAAGTGTCCACGTTGGAGAAGCGCTCACCTTGGTGGACACCCATGCGGGCGCACACAGAATGCAGGACTCGGCCCCGCCCCCCAGCATTGCGTTATTGGATTTGATTGACAGCAGCAGGAGCCAATGGCTGTGCTGCTATGAATCTATCCAATCAGGACACGAGACACTAGCTTCAGATGATGTGCTCGTTCCCGGAGGGAGGATGACAGCATTCAAGTAAGTAAAACGGGGGGGGGGGGGGGGGGGGTTGGGGGCTGCAGCACTAAAAAAAGGTTTTTCATAGAATGCTTTAAGGTGGGGAAAAAAAGAGGGTTATATATACAGTGGAACCTTGGTTTACGAGTAACGTGGTTAACGAGCATTTTGAGAAAGACAAGCAACTTTTTTTCTAAATTCTGACCCGGTTAGCGAGTGTTGTCTTGCGAAACAAGCAGAATTCAAGCTAATGGGGTGTGCAGTACCGCATTTGGCCTGAGGTGCGGGGTGCCGGAGCCGAGCAGAGCCGTATGGAGCTGTTCGAAAATACTCAGGCCCGGATTCACAAAGACTTACGATGGCGTATCTCCAGATACGCCGTCGTAAGTCCGAATGGCCGCCGTCGTACCTATGCGCCTTATTCATAGAATCAGTTACGCATAGATTTGGCCAAGATACGAGCAGCGTAAGTCTCCTACGCCGTCGTATCTTGGGGTGCAACAATTACGCTGGCCCCCTTCCTTGATTTCTGCGTAGAATATGTAAATGTGCAATATACGCCGATTCACGAACGTATGTACGCCCGTCGCAATTAGTTACGCCGTTTACGTAAGACATACGCCGGCGTAAAGATAAAGCAGGTCTCTAGGTGGCGCAGCCCATGCAAAGTATGGATGTCAGAACAAGCGTATATTTTTACGTTGTTTGCGTAAGTCGTACGCGAATAGGGCTGTGCGCAAGTTACGTTCACGTCGTAGGCAGTGTTCGACGTATCTTAGGCATTCTATCCGTTCGTTCAAAACGTCATTTATGTAGGGTCATGTTTTATTTACATAAAACACGCCCACCTCTTCACAATTTGAATTACACGCGCTTACGCCGGAACATTTACGCTACGCCGCCGTAACTTAGGACGCAAGTGCTTTGTGAATGCAGCACTTGCCTCTCTAAGTGGCGGCGTAGCGTAAATAAGATACCAGTGCACAAGCAAGGTATGTAAAGGCCTGAACAACGTAGAGCGGCCGTACGTGAATCTAGGCCTCAGTTTCCGGGTGTTTCCGGGCCTTTCCAAGGGTTTCTGAGGTCAGCCGAGCTGTCCCCAGGTCTTTCAAAGTGTTTCCTCGGCTCTCTGGCGCCTCTCACCTCTGGCCGCATTCGGTATTGCATGCCATTGAAGTCAATGCGGAACAACTTATTTTCGTTCCCATTGCCTTCTATGGGGAAACTCGCTTTGATATGCAGGAACTTTGGATTACGAGAATTCTCCTGGAAAGGATTATGCTCGTAATCTGAGGTTCCACTGTATATATATATATATATATATATTTTTTTTTACAGTACATTATAATTATTATATAAAATATTATAGGAGGCCTGAGTATAGTGTGAGGGCTAGATTCACATAGATCAGCGGATCTTTAGATCCGTGTGATCTATGTGATTTAAGATCCGCCGCCGCAAGTTTGAGAGCCAAGTGGGTAATTCACAAACCACTTACCTCCAAACTTGCGGCGGCGGATCGTAAATCCCCCAGCGGAATTCAAATTCCGCGGCTAGGGGGAGTGTACTATTTAAATCAGGCGCGTTCCCGCGCCGATTTAAATGAGCATGCGCCGTCCGCGGAATTTCCCGGCGTTCATTGCTCTCACTGACGTCACTAGGACGTCAGTGGTTTCGACGTGAGCGTAACTAGCGACGCGCAGGTTTCTCAATCGGCGTACGCAAACGACGTAAGAAAAATTAAAAGCTATACTTAACATTGGCTGCGCCTCATAGAAGCAGGGGTAAGTATACGCCGGGAAAGCCGCTACGGAAATGTCGTAAGAACACTGCGTCGGGTCCGCGTACGTTCGTGAATTTGCGTATCTCGCTGATTTACATATTATTCAACGTAAATCAGCGGGAACGCTCCCGGCGCCATTTTCAAATTGAAAATAAGATCCGTGTAACACTGTCGTATCTTAGCCATATCTATGCGTAACTGATTCTATGAATCAGACGCATAGATAGGACCAGTGTAAGTCAGAGATACGATGGTGTATCTGGAGATACACCGTTGTATCTCTTTGTGAATCTGGCCCTGAGTGTCTATCTTACTGGGGGATCTTATGGTACGGTCACAGATCATGTTCTAACAAATAGAAAACACACACTTCCTACTAGAAATGTCCTTCAGGGTTTATACTGGATACAGATGTGTGTACAGTGCCTGTCGCTTTGGCTCTGATCTTTCTAAACTCTCCCAGCAGACAAAATCTGTTTTCGTTTTAAAGTGGCGCAGAGCGAAGAAAAACCGACAACTCGCTAAGTGCTTGTTTATGGAACCCTTTGGCTCAATAGACCTTACCCGCCCCAGCAGAAACATGGCACTGCGAGGGTGCCAGGGGCTTCGATTTCTATGTGACATGAACATATATCATCAGCACAAGCCCCACTTGCTTTTAATGGAGTAAATCACTACAGTGAATCCACCTTCCTGCCTGAGTGCAAGACACCCACCAACACATTCCTTGTGGGGAGCCGCCCATAAGAAATAGAAAGCAATAAAATCAAAGTGATATTAACCACTTCAGCCCCAGACAATTTGGCTGGTCAAAGATCAGAGCATTTTTTGCGATTCGGCACTGCGTCGCTTTAACTGACAATTGCGCCGTCGTGCGACGTGGCATCCAAACAAAATTGACGTCCTTTTTTCCCCACAAACAGAGCTTTCTTTTGGCAGTATTTGATCACCTCTGCGGTTTTTATTTTTTGCGCTATAAACAAAAATACAATTTTGAAAATAATTCAATATTTTTTACTTTTTGCTATAATAAATATCCCACAAAAATATATAAAAAAATTTCCTCAGTTTAGGCCGATACATATTATTCTACATATTTTTGGTAAAAAAAAAAAAAACGCAATAAGATTATATTGATTGGTTTTCCGCAAAAGTTGTCGCATCTACAAAATAGAGGATAGATTTATGGCATTTTTTTTTATTATTTTTTTTTTTTTACTATTAGTACTAGTACTATTTTTTTACTGCTGCGATCTGCAATTTTTATCAGGACTGCGACATTTCGGCGGACACATCGGACACTTTTGACACTATTTTGGGACCATTCACATTTATACAGCGATTAGAAATAAAAATAAATAAATACAAATAAATAAAAATCTGCGCTGTCTAAAATTGAGCAGCTAAGGCCTCGTACACACGATAGGTTAACCAGAGGACAACGGTCTGAAGGACCGTTTTCATCGGTCAAAACCGATCGTGTGTGGGCCCCATAGGTTATTTATCCATAGGTTAAAAAAAAAAGACAACTTGCTTTAAAATTTACCGATGGATTCCTAACCGATAGGTCAAAACCGATTGTTAGTAGGCACGACCATCGGTTAAAAATCCGCGCATGCTCAGAATCAAGTCGACGCATGCTTGGAAGCATTGAACTTCTTTTTTTTCAGCACGTCGTTGTGTTTTACGTCACCGCGTTCTGACACGATCGGTTATTTAACCGATGGTGTGTGGGTGCGACAGACCATCAGTCAGCTTCATCGGTTAACCTATGACAACGGTCCTTCAGACCGTTGTCCTCTGGTTAACCTATCGTGTGTACGAGGTCTAACACTACCAGTGGACAAATGTTAAAGGACAAAACAAACATAAAAAGTGTAGCGTATTGGACAAATAAAATCACACCTAAATATATTAAAATATAGTGTGCATCAGTAAACGAACAATAGAAAAATTGGTGTGAAACACGCAGGCCCGGATTCACAGACATGGGCGCATATTTATGCCGCCGCAGCATATCTCATATACGCTACGCCGACGTAGCGCAGAGAGGCAAGCACTGGATTCACAAAGCCAGTGCTGCCAAATCTGCGCTGGGTTTCCTAGGCGTAAGTCGTCGTAAGTGGAAGTGGGTGTGAGCCATGCAAATGAGGCCTGACCCCATGCAAATGATGGGCTGAGTCTCATACAGATACGTATAATGAACGGCGCATGCGCCGTCCCATGGACGCATCCCAGTGCGCATGCTCAGTATAACGTCGGATCCACTCCCAAAGATACGTCGGATCACTGCCTACGGCGTGAACGTAACCTATGCCTAGTCATATTCACGTCCTACGTAAACTACGTAAAATACGTTGGCTTGTGTTCCCTGGTGCAGCCCTTTTAAATGGATGCTGCTGAGTTACACCTCCTTTATGGGGAATAACTTTACGCCGGACGTATGACTTTACGCGCACTGCGTCGGACAGGCGTACGTTTGTGAATCGGCGTATCTCCCTCATTTGCATATGTGAATAGAAAATCAATGGGAACGCCAAATACGTCTAGTGTAAATATGCGCCCACTCTATGCCTAATGTACACTATATTTTAATATATTTAGGCGTCATTTTATTTGTCCAATGCACTACACTTTTTATAAAAAAAGAGATTAAAGCTGTGCCACTGAACCAAAAATAAAAGTCCACTGAAACTAAAATTAATTAAATAAATATATATATATGTATAGTCCCAATGTGCACTATTGAGTGTGCACACAAATAAACAATCCTGAAGATAAATCTTCCAACGCTTCAACACCACCGTGACATCAAATATGTTTCCATACTGAAGTGAAGACCCACCACTGAGTGTTAAAGCCGCTTACCAGAGGGGCAAAGCTTGATTAGCAATCGGCTATAGCCCAGCCGCGGCCTTTAGAAACTGTAGTGGACTCACAGGGTTGAAGGTTTCAGGAGATGGCTTCCAGCGCATTCACTTACTTATCCTCCTCTGTGACGGTGCTCCTTACACCCCCGAGACTCCGGTGTTTTCGGGGCTTCCAATCCGAAGGACGTTACTTTGAATCTCAGCACACACAAAGCCCACCCATTCATTCCGTGGCGGTATAGTCAAAGGCATGGGCATCCGCTGAAATGTTTTTAGGGGGGGGCACTTTGGCAGCAGCGATACAGTCGCATTTAACCCTTTCTTCAAACGCGGGGGTTAAACGGCCCAATAGCGAAGCTAAAACGATGGTAAAATGCGGCTTTTTAGAGGCGCTTTACCGATAACGCGGCCAGCTGGCAGTGTGAAATAGCTCTTGAGATAATTCAGCTTCACTCAATGCCCATATAAATATAGCCTAGAGAATGTACAGACCCCCTCATTCTGCACAGACCCCACTATTCAGTACAGATGGACCCCCCATTATGCACAGACCCCTCCATTCAGCACAGATGGACCCACCTTCAGCACAGACCCTCCCATTCCGCACAGACCCCTCCATTCAGCACAAACCCCCCCTTCAGCACAGACGGACCCCACCTTCCCCATCCCATTCAGTACTTCAGATCAGCCATCAGCGCGGCACAGGCAACAGGTTCCCTCCCCCTGTGTACACATAAACATTAGAGGGGGAGGCGGCTTCACTCTGCTCGCTGTGCCTGTGTGACATCCGGCCCGGGACTGCTCAGACAGCCCGCGGCCGCGAGACTCTTCAACACCTTCTTGATTTTCCAGGGGGGGTCATTTGCCCCCCTTGCCCTATGGAGCGGACGCCCATGGTCAAAGGTTTGATTTTTTGTTCTTTCTAAGTTGGAGGTGGAAGGGGAGGTGGGGAGAGGTACGTGGAAATTGAATGGCCTGCTATTGGAGGATGAGGAGACCTCTGGGCGTTTTGCCTTCTTCTTCCAGACCCTCCTCTGCTGTTACTTTCAGCAATGATTGCTGGAAGTAACAGCAGAGGAGGGTCTGGAAGAAAAAGGAAGAAAAAGGCAAAACGCCCAGAGGTCTCCTCATCCTCCAATAGCAGGCCATTCAATTTCCACGTACCTCTCCCCACCTCCACTTCCACCTACAACTTAAAAGAACAAAAAAATCAAGGAATGGTCAGAAAAAAGGACAGGGGATACGTTATAGTTTTCACCCTTCAAAAACTGGGATAAGAAAATAAAATCGATACAAGACCTCACCGTCCCTCTATCAGACAGGAGTCTGGATGTAATATCCATCCCACCATCACCACCAGTCCCCTGCCAGTCTTCATTCCTTCTTACACAATTAAAGTCACCCACCAGGACTGTGGGAACCCTCCCTGACATTGAGTCATCACCCTGTGCCTATCGACCATCTGGATTGAGTCTTTTGGGAGACTTTAAACCCCTGTGCTCAGAGAGACCGCTGTAATAACGGTCATCTACCTCTGGTAAGGAGATTACATTACCACTTCTTTGGGTGTTTCACTGGTGGAAGAAGACTCCTCTTTTCACACATTTAAAGGAACACTAAAGGCAAGATTTTTTTGGGGGTAAAATAACAAACATGGTATACTTACCTCCACTGTGCAGCTTGTTTTGCACAGAGTGTCCCCGAACCTGGTCTTCTGGGGTCCCTCGGCAGCTGTCTCTGCTCCTCCTTGCAAAAGCTTTCTACCTTCATGCGAGCTCCCTCCCATTGTGGAAAGCTTTTGCGAGCGCGCTCCCGCCATAGCCGCCGACTGTATCACTTGGCCCGCCCCGGCGCGCCGCATCATTGGATGTGATTGACAGCAGCGCCAGCCAATGGCTGCGCTGCTATCAATCCGTCCAACCTAGCCAATCAACGGCCAGGCTGGGAACCGAATAGGATGACAGGGACACGCGTGGGACTTTCGAGGGGTGAGGTAAGTAAAATGGGGGCTCGGGGGGGGGGGCGGTCGGATGTTTTTTCACCTTAATGCATAGGATGCATTAAGGTGAAAAAACATTTACATTTACAACCCCTTTAATTTATGTGCACCAATGTGAATCATAGCATATGGACTTGTTTTGCTTCTTCTGTTTTTTATTTCCTACTCACAGATTTGGAACTGTTTTTCATTATTTTTATTTTCTTTGTTATATCAATTTTTTAATTGTATAATATTGATCCAATTTATGTTTAGTCATTTATTCACACTTGTGTTCACACATTAAGTTTATCACAGTTTATTTACTTAGCGCTGTACCTTGCTATACACATCAGTGTGAAAGCAGCCTTGGGCCCCTTTCACACGGTCAGTCCGACCAATTGGACCCTTCATTCATCTCTAAGTAGTGGCTGACATAAACCGACTTGTCCTACCTCCAATACGATCCAGTAAAAAGTATAGTGGGCTGTGTCAGTGTCCGCTCTGCATAAGCAGAGCAGACACAGACCTGCCATCCAGCCGGTCCACTCATTGTGGCCCGCGACCGCTTATCAAGTCGCTTAAGTGGCTCTCGCTCTTCAAAATGTTGGGCACCCCTGACTTATGGGTTGCTTTACTGAAGAAATAACTGAAAACTGAATAACGTTCACGTTGCACGAAACTTTGACCCAGAGCTTAGTGATTGAGGTGAGGCTCTGCTGACTTCCATCATCCAATCATATGTAAGCATTAATTGCTTTTTTAAAAAGAAAACATTTTTCTTACCACATTCACTAAACTCCAGAAAAAATGCCCTTGCACAGAGCAATTTCCCATGTGTTGCACCCTCCTAGATTGGCTGCTAGGATGTCAGTCAAATCTAGCTCTTTTTGGATCTTCTGTAAGAACAGCTAATGATTTTTTGAGATGTTCTGGATATCACAGGTTACATGTTTGACTATTTCCTCAGTCTTCTAGAGGCTTCTAGAACATAGGGGCTGGAAGAGTCAAATTGGCAGCTTGAATATTCATTATGCTTCAGCCAATCCCTGGGAATGTTTGCCCAGTAGGTGGCTGGCGAGAACATAAATAATTTGGGGTCTGGAGCATTCAGGCTCTTGTTCTGCTGAAGAAGATACACATCCTCAGGGGCTACTGGAAATTCTACTGGAGTTTTCTGATGGTCATCGAGGTCCCAGCTGTGGAAGAGCTGGGGGGGGGGGGGCTATTCCTAAGTTTCCCTGGAGCTAACCACATCGCTTTGCCTAAGAATGTGAAAAGTGTGTAGCTGTCATAGGACATTGTGAGTACTGACTTGAGCTCAAGATCCTGGTAACTGTGTGTTGTCTTAATTATGAGGTGGCAGGGTAGCTCTCTCTAGGAGACAGCGCTTGCAGAGTCTCAGTTTCTGGTCCTTTCCCATTGTTCCTGGCATAAAGACCGCTCAAAGAAGTTCAGCCTAGTGTTGATAATCAGTGTTTGTGGAGTATCCCATAAGACCCAAAACCCCCCTCCTGTTACAATGTTCAAGCAATAAAAGATAAAAAAGACAACCCCTAGACCAGTGATGGTGAACCTTGGCACCCCAGATGTGTTTGAACTACTTTTTCCATGGTTCTAATGCACTCTTCAGTGTAATTGAGCATCATGGGAAATGTAGGTTTCAAAAAATCTGGGGTGCCAAGGTTCATCATCACTGCCCTAGACCATAGGTGCTCAACATGTGATCCTCCAGCTGTTGCGAAACTACAAGTCCCATCGTGCCTCTGGCTTTGGTAGTCATGTGTGTAACTGTCAGCCTTCCAATGCCTCTGTCAAGTACCTGGTGATAGAGCCTGATATGCAGAGGACAGCCTGACTCAAGGCCACTGGTAGAGCAGACAGGATGCGCAGGAGTGCAGAGTCGCACGAGTGCCTGTCGGGATCGCTGACAATGGAGCCAGACTGGAACCCCTGAAGAGACTGTGGAGGAACACCGGTACAGGAGAAGACCAGGAGCAGTGGTCAGCAGATAGCAGGAACTGGCTTGGTACTGGGACACCACAGGCGGGGGAGCAGATGCAGCTGCAGGTGGGATGGATCCACAGCAGGGCTCTGAAGGGCTGGAGAGATAGCAGGTACAGGCAGGCTGGGTCTTAAACTGGCGGACAAAAGCGGAGTCAGGGTACAAGCCGGATCGGTAATAGGCTGCAGCAAGGTAGCAGAAGGAGAAGACAGATTCAGAGTCAAACAAGCTGGATCGGGTGCAGGCAGAAAGCAGGAACGTCAGGGACAAGTCGGGTCGAATAACAGGAACAGGTATCAAATACTAGCAAGCAGGTACACACGGAATGCTGTAGAGCAGATAACATTGAGTCTGGGTACTGACCCAGTTTAAATAGCCTGTTTGGGACCAAGGGCTGTCACAGGGTGTGCACGTGTGCCGCGGTGCGTGCACTTGTGCAAATGGATGCACACAGGTGCACCAACGGTGTTCTGACAGGAACTGAGGTTCCAGGCCGTCTTCTACAGCCGCCATCTTGAATGCTGCCATGCCCTTCCTGACAGCCTAACGGGACTTTTCTTTTCCCGTAACAGCTGGTGGACCACAGGTTGAGCACCCCTGCCCTAGACTGTTTATTGGAGTCAGAGGGAATAGACTGTTGCTTGGGTGATTAGTGGCCTCTGTACTGTTTGGGGAAGAAGCCGTTTAGGGAAAACCCAGCAACCCCTATAGTGCTACCCTTACAAAGTGCCTATTTGTCTATTTGTCTTTAGTAAACCAACCCCATAGAGAAAATGGCCCAGATTCACAAAGACTTACGACGGCGTATCTCCAGATACGCCGTCGTAAGTCCGAATGAGCGCCGTCATTTGTATGCGCCTGATTCATAGAATCAGATACGCATACATTCTGCCAAGATACGAGCGGCGTAAGTCTCCTACGCCATCGTATCTTGGGTGCATATTTACGCTGGCCGCTAGGTGGCGCTTCCGTTGATTTCCGCATTGAATATGCAAATGAGCTAGATACGCCGATTCACGAACGGACGTGCGCCCGTTGCATTTAGTTACGCCGTTTACGTAAGACATACGCCGGCGTAAAGATAAAGCAGGTCTCTAGGTGGCGCAGCCCATGCAAAGTATGGACGTCGGAACAAGCGTATCTTTTTACGTCGTTTGCGTAAGTCGTACGCGAATAGGGCTGTGCGTAAGTTACGTTCACGTCGTAGGCAGTGTTCGACGTATCTTAGGCATTCTATCCGACGCATTCGTACTGGGATACGTCCACGGACGGCGCATGCGCCATTCGTTCAAAACGTCAATCACGTCGGGTCACGATTCATTAGCATAAAACACACCCACCTCTTCACAATTTGAATTAGGCGCACTTACGCTGGCATATTTACGCTATGCCGCCGTAACTTAGGACGCAAGTGCTTTGTAAATACAGCACTTGCCTCTCTAAGTTGCGGCGGCGTAGCGTAAATACGATACGCTACGCCCACCCACACTTACGCCGCCCTACAAGAATCTAGGCCAATATCTAATAAAAGATTCATAAATGGGCCAGTTTTTTCTCTTCTTTTATTTTTCTTTGATTTCTTGGTTCCGAGAAAATACAATATAATATAGAGGTGAACACAAACAAAATATACAGTCAAGTAAATACCCAACAGAATCAGGTAAATGGCTTTCCTCTAAGTCACTCATCAAAAGATATTAACATCTGTACGACATGTCCTGGAAGGACGCAAGTCATATTTTCAGCCCTGTGAATTCTGATATCGATATGGGACTTTGTGTACCTATACTCTTCATATTAATGTAGTGTATTATAACTCAGGTTTATTTAATTTATTTCCCAAGACAAGACGAATTGTCCAGAAGATAATAGGTGCCACCAAACTATATCATAATGAATGACCTTAATAAAATAAGGGAGGATTAGAATGCTGTCACCTCTGACAGGGAGGAAGCCTGGTTGATGGGTCCCAGGATGGTATAAATCTAATCTGTTGGTGACATTGCAATAGAGTTTGACAAAACTGTCTGCCATCAATAATCTCAGGTGCAGGCTATCTATAGCGAGAGCAGATAGATAACAGCCGCGGAGCATCAGTCACAGTGCAATTTATTTGTCCTTTTGTACATCCCGTAGCCAAACACATTTTTCAGCAAAAAAAAATATTATCAAACCATAGACAGAGAGCGTTTTGAAAAACATAAAATATCTAAATCTAGTTATGTGTTCAGTAGTGTAATACCTGGGGTCCTATGCTGCTTGTTATGAGATGTATTGGTTGAATACATTAAAAACACAGTAAGAGTATAAAATACACACATTCACAAAAAAATACTTACACGTATATACTCGCGTATAAGCCGACCCGAATATAAGCCGAGGCACCTAATTTTACCACAAAAAAATGGGAAAACGTATTGACTTGAGTATAAGCCTAGGGTGTCTATCTGCATGCCTCACTGTGCATCACTTTGCCTCACTGTGTCCATGTGTCCATGCCTCACTGTGTCCATGCCTCACTGTGCCCATGCCTCACTGTGCCCATGCCTCACTGTGCCCATGCCTCACTATGCCCATGCCTCACTGTGTCCATGATTAGACTGACATTTAACATGGGAGTCTATGGAAGGGGTGCCCGGCTTTTAAAAGTTGGTGCTCTCCAGCCGTAGTTTTCCCAGACAACAAACTTTGCACACTTGTAAAGGAGAAATGGGGCTACATGTGTGCCAAGTTCCCGGTCCAGGGGACCTACGATCACCCAGTACCAGGTCCCCAAATCACTGGAGAAATTACCATTTAACATGGGAGTCTATGGAAGGGGTGCCTGGTTGCCCTTCTCTGCATTTTCTCCAGTTCCCCGATATAATAAAACATCATCGGCACATGCGCACTGAAAAAAACGGCTCGCTTGTGCCGTTTCTTTAGGAGCCATGCCATGACTGACAGCTCCTGCTCGCATGCGTGGGAGTGACATCATCGCGGCTCCAGCTAATCACAGCTCCGGAGCCCGTGAAATAACTCCAGGAGACATGTTGCCGGTCACAGCGATGTGTGGAAACCGCTGCAACAGCTTCGATCTAAGGTAAGAATTTCATAATGAGCTAATATGCAATGCATACTAGGTCATTGTTCCTTTGTGTTGCAGGTTTTTTGCGTTTACAATCACTTTAAGTGACCAGGGATTCCTGGAGATGTAAGTGAATGGGTCGGATGATGTCAGTGGTTGGAGAGGGATTTGAATACCTGTCAGGTTTTATCTTTGTCCCCATCAGGGAAATTCACCCTCTTTATTGGTCCTGGTGAGCATATTAACCAAGAGTGTAAGTGAAAGAAAATCCCAAATTTTAAAGCGGATGTTTCCCTGAAAAAAAAATATTAAAAGCCAGCAGCTACAAATACTGCAGCTGCTGACTTTTAATATTAGGACACTTACCTGTCCTGGAGTCCAGCACCGTCCGCAGCAGAGGACGAGCAATCGCTCGTCACTCTGCTGCCCCCATCGCCATCCTCGGTGAGGGAACCGGGAAGTGACACGCTCCGGCTTCAATGCCCAGTTCCCTACGGCGCATGCGCGAGTTGCGCTGCGCTGTGCTGACTGGCTCCCGCTGTGTTCTGGGAGCTGAGTGTTTCCCAGAACACAACGGGGGGGACGGGTTTTAACGTCCTGCCCGCAGTCTACCAGCAGACTGTGTGGCCGGAAGTGGGTGCAAATACCTGTCTTTAGACAGGTATCTGCACCCCCCTCCCCCCTGAAAGGTGTCATATGTGACACCGGAGGGGGTGAGGGTTCCTGACGAGCGGGAGTGGAGGTGGAGGGTGGAGCTCCGCTTTAAGCTTTCACTAGAACAGAAATAAAGGGGAATTCTTCCAACAGGGAAGTTAGTTCTGTGGCAACCAGGAATTCTATCATTTTGGAGGAAATTCATTTCACTTCCTGTTTTTGCTATAGGACAGGAAGTGAATGGAAAGCTCCCCAATGGGATACAGGTGTCAAAAACACTGAAAGGGCTAATAACCCTGCCTTACTCTTTCTAAAAATAACAAAAGTTTTGCCTTTAGTCTTACTTTAACTTCTTGTCAAGGTGAAACAACACATAGAAACGTGAATCTGGGTCTAATTATTATTTATCCAGGAAAAACCCCTTAATTTAGTGCTCCCTTTCACCTGGCTTGACTCCTTAATCATTCGATAAATATAACCAATTACTAGTCTGGAGAAACTTAGTACCGCGCTCAGAAAGCAATATTTTCAAGTTGAGTTGCAGTTGGTAAATGAGCGGGGTGAAAATAGAATCCATCATTAGACTGCAGTACAGGAATGTTATCTGGTGCGGCAAGACTAATCTATTCTCCCAGGCCGATCAATGCTTCTTTACTTGTGTCTGCTCCAAAATATTTTTTAATTCACAGAAACAAATGGATGTTTATGTCAGCGAATATTGTGATAAGTATCTGATTGAAACTCCAGCAGAGTACATCATAAACACGTCTGAAAATTTTCAAACAGAACTGAAAAAAAAAATGATATAGCAGGAGGAGAAGCCGATATTGTGTTTTCACAGTTCTCATATTGTTGTAGATTAAGCGAAGCACAGAAAGTTAGAGTTTCATTGATCTTAAATGGATCTCATCGAGAATAACGTGTGCCATCTTTCTAAATGAATGTACTTTTGCCAGGCCAGGTAATTAAGATGCTTAAATAGATTAAATATCGAAAATATTACAAGCCAACTCCAAAGTTTGATAAGTTTTCTTATTGTAACTCTTTAAAGAAGACCTGTACTAGGCAAGCTGTGCCCAAAAAGGAAAGCAGAGGGCAAGGACAAGTCACCAGTATTGCCTGAGGGCTCCATATAGACAATATTTTACTGACTTACCATGCCTCGCTCTGCATTGTGTCGGAGGCAGCCATATTGGTATATGTAGGGCTTTGCTTTCTCATGTCAGAGTTGCCTCCTGAAGACTAGTGGGGTATCAGGTAGAACTATTTGCAGCCAAACATTGTATACCACTTAAAGCGGTAGTTCCCCCTCAAAAAAAATGTTACCCTTAGATTGATGCTCATTTTGTCTAGGGGAATCGGCTAGTTGTTTTAAAATCAAAGCTGTACTTACCGTTGTAGAGAGCGATCTTCTCCGCCGCTTCCGGGTATGGGTCTTCGGGAGTGGGTGTTCCTATTTTGATTGACAGTCTTCCGACAGGCTTCCGACGGTCGCATCCATCGCGTCACGAGTAGCCGAAAGAAGCCGAACGTCGGCTCTATACGGCGCCTGCGCACCGACGCTCGGCTACTTTCGGAAAATCGTGACGCGATAGATGCAACCGTCGGAAGCCTGTCGGAGCCTGTCAATCAAGAAGGAACGCCCAGACCCGAAGACCATACTCGGAAGCAGCGGAGAAGATCGCTCTCTACAACGGTAAGTACAGCTTCGAGTTTAAAACAACTAGCCGATTCCCCTAGACAAAATGAGCCTCAATCTAAGGGTAAATTTTTTTTTGAGGGGGAACTACCGCTTTAACTGGAAGTCACCCCATCCCCCGTCTATAGCCTCCTGGCTCCGGAAGATTGACAAAATCGGTCGTTTAGAGGATTTGGTCCTCACCGGCCAAAAGCGACAAGAGACCTACAAAGATATCTGGCAACCCTGGAATATATTCAGTTACTCAACAGAGGGCCTCAGAGAGACCGACGCGCCAAACTGATAGTTGCATATACGTCATTATCAGGTTCATATGAACCATATTTCATAAGAACATTTGGGAAGTGAACTAGGACAATACCGCATTAAATGATTAACACCTAAACCTCCATGCCTGCAAGCCCCCTTCCCCCTCCCTTTCCCTTTGACTCTTCACCTCCCTCCCTTTTGCCTTTTTTCTTTCTTTACTTTCTTAGTTTCTTTCTGGGGCCTTGGCCGCCCCTCTATTTCTTATTTGATTTTCACTTCCCTAAGAAAATGGAAAATACATATAACTGTTAAGTTTATGATATCCATGTAGGTGCACAAGCAATATTGCTGATTATCTGTTCTTATTGTAATTTTTTCTTTGTTTGTAATCCTTGTGGACCAGTTCCCTTGATATAAATAAAAAAAAAGAACTATTTGGCGCCAGCATTCATAGAGAACACCCCCCAAAACTCTTGAAACCATTTGATATGATGAAACATATCAGCAGAAGCGCATTTGTGAGGTCAGGCACTGATGTTGGATAAAAGGTTTGGCTCGCAGTCTCCACGCTAATTGATTCCAAAGGTGTTCTATCGGGTTGAGTTCAGGACACTGTGCAGGCCAAACAAGTTTAATAAATTTAAAAAACTCACATAGATAGATAAAAAGAAGGGTACACATCCACGAGCGCCAAGCTCGTAACCTGGCGTCAGGCTGTGTCTGTACCCGGTGCTCCAATCCCGACGCATGTCATCACGTCACGTGACTTCATCACTTCAACCCTGATGTGTCGGGATTGAAGGAACCGGGTCCAGCCTGACGCCAGGTTACGAGCTCGGCGCTCGTGGATGTGCACACTTCATTTCATCTATCTATGTGAGTTTTTTAACTTTATTAAACTTGTTTTTATATACAGAGTTATGCTATGAACCCCCTTCTTTCTTTTAACGTCACCGCCACCTGCCTGATTTGATCGATAGACGTCTGGGGATCAGAACATATCTCAGTCTACCTAGCTGACACTCTGAGGGGGATACAAGTTCGGTACTCATGGATTGACGCCCGCTGTGTTTTTGCTACACGTGAGTGCATCATATCGAGAACCTACTCTCACCTTCTTTTGAGGTTCCCTCACAGTGTTCCGCTAAATGCACTCTGTGTTTATCTTCTTTCTTCCATGGTATATATCGGCCATTGAGATCTGCCCTAATCAATGGGAGCGGCAAATGCGGCCAGCTTAAATATGCGCCCCCACGATACGACGGCGTAGGCAAGTTATGTCAGTCGTAGGAAGCCTATTTTTAGGCGTATCTTAGTATGTGGGTCAGCGCATAGATACGACGGCGCACATTTGTACTTACGTCGGCGTATCTTGAGATACGTTGGCGTAAGTGCTTTGTGAATCCGGGCCATTGTATATAGTTTGTTAGATTGTTAGTATTTCTGTTATTCTGGGTCTAGTTAGGTATTTTGTCACTGAGTTTTTGGTTCACGTATTTCTTTATATTTGCTGTGTGCTGGTGTTTGGATCTCTTTTGTTTTACTATTATTAAATGTACTTTAATATATATATATATATATATATATATATATATATATATATATATATATATATATATATATATATATATATATATATGTGGTCTAGTCCCAGTTTTCTAGTGTAGCTTCACAGATTTGGCCATCATTGCTGCTAATTCCTGACATACATACATGGAAAAGGTGTGGGAGCATACTGTATTTCCCACATAATGAAGCCACAATCTAGACAGAAATATCAGCTATCACACCCAAAGGATTTATGTTAATATACATTATAATCACAAATTGTTTGCTTGGCAACCCTAAGTTTATAGTGTGCCAATTACCTAACATCTTTCTCCTTCAGAAACTCACAATACGACTATAATAGTATACTAGAAAGACAGAATGGCCATCATGTAATGGTGAAGAGTCCAAAACAAACATAAAAAGCATTTCTCATGTTCTCCAGGCGTTCTCCATTGAAGGCATTTTTTTATTGCAGAATTCCCGGGGCCAGATTCACAGAAGAAATACGCCGGAGTATCTACTGATACTCTGGCGTATTTTCAAATTTGCTGCGTCGTATCTTTAGTTTGAATCCTCAAACCAAGATACGACGGCTTTTGGCTTTGATCCGACAGGCGTACGGCTTCGTACGCCTTCGGATCGTAGGAGTAATACTTCGGCGCCCGCTGGGTGGAGTTTGCATCGTTTTCCGCGTCGGGTATGCTAATTAGCTGTTTACGGCGATTCACGAAGGTACGCGCGGCTGTCGCATTCTCTTACGTCGTCGCTAGTCGGCTTTTCCCGGCGTATAGTTAGAGCTGCTATTTTGTGGTCTATCTTTAGACTTGCCATGTTAAAGTATGGCTGTCGTTCCCGCGTCGAATTTAATATTTTTTTTTTTTTTTTCGTAAGTCGTCCATGAATAGGAAAGGACGAAACTCACGTCGACGTTCAAAAAATGACGTCGGTGCGGCGTCATTTCGCGCAAAGCACAGCGGGAAATTTCGAAACGAAGCATGCGCAGTCGGTTCTGGAACGCGCCTAATTTAAATCATCCACGCCCCATTTGAATTAGGCGGGCTTGCGCCGGAGGGATTTACGCTACGCCGCCGCAACTTTACAGGCAAGTGCTTTGTGAATCAAGCACTTGCCCGTAAAAAAAACTTGTGGCGGTGTAACGTAAATGCTATATGTTACGCTGCCGCAAATGTACATGAATCTGGCCCCTGGTTCTTTTTACACCCTGATCACAACCAAAATAATTATTCCATTTCATTTTTTTCCAAAAAAAAAAAAAAAAAAGATTTACAGCATACCCTATCTGCCGTATATTTGCATTTGAGAGGTTACAGAAAACAGAAACATCTTAAACAGAGCTTTGGTGCATTGAACGTAGCTAAAACTGCTGACCTAATTTAAGTGTGACAACTTTACTTCTGATGTGTCATGTGACACGAACAGGAGCCTACTTGAAATATTCATCAGCAAAGATTATATATTTAGATCAGTTACTTCACCAGTGCTTAGCAATTCTATGCAATACAGTAAATAATTAGTGAAATCCTTTGTGCAGGCAGACAGATAAAGGCGACTTCTTGCTCGCTGAGATACTGCAATATTTATTAGAGGGTTATGGCAAGGGAAGATAAACTCGGCTGGATATTGAGAAGGATTTTCCTCTGCATTTTCCCACCTGAGAATAGATCAGATAACCAACAGGCTTAATCTGATAACAGGGTAAACACATTGCTCCCCCTCAAATGTATCCATAGATGTAGTTTGCATTACAAGAGAACTCTGGCCGGGCTAGTAAAAAGCAACCGCAGGCAACAACTGCAATCACTGCATCAGTGCTAAATTAGAAGATCCACTCTATGTACCTTACAGGTAGTCTATTGCTAGGTTAAACAAAAAAAAAAAAACCTTAAAAAACTTTCTTAACCACTTAAGACCTGGACCTTTAGGCAGCTAAAGGACCCGGCCAGGTTTTGCGATTCGGCACTGCATTGCTTAAACAGACAATTGCACGGTCGTGCGACGTGGCTCCCAAACAGAATTGGCGTCCTTTTTTTCCCACAAATAGAGCTTTCTTTTGGTGGTACTTGATCACCTCTGCGGTTTTTATTTTTTGCGCTATAAACAAAAATAGAACGACAATTTTGAAAAAAATGCAATATTTTTTACTTTTTGCTATAATAAATATCCCCCAAAAATATATAAAAATATTTTTTTTTCCTCAGTTTAGGCCGATACGTATTCTTCTACCTATTTTTGGTAAAAAAAATCGCAATAAGCGTTTATCGGTTGGTTTTGCGCAAAATTTATAGCGTTCACAAAATAGGGGATAGTTTTATTGCATTTTTATTAATTATTTTTGTTTTACTACTAATGGCGGCGATCGTGATTACGACATTATGGCGGACACTTTAGACAATTTTGACACATTTTTGGGACCATTGTCATTTTCACAGCAAAAAATGCATTTAAAATGCATTGTTTACTGTGAAAATGACAATTGCAGTTTGGGAGTTAACCACAAGGGGGGCGCTGAAGGGGTTATGTATGACCTCATGTCTGTTTCTAACTGTAGGGGGGTGTGGCTGTAGGTGTGACGTCATCGATTGTGTATCCCTATAAAAGGGATCACACGATCGATGCCGCCGCCACAGTGAAGGACGGGGAAGCTGTGTTTACATACAGCCAAGGCGTCACCCGACTTCTAGATATACAGACGCAGTAACCATGGTGAGAGTCTGTATATCTAGAAGTCGGGTGACGCCTTGGCCACACCCACCGCTGACGAAGTCCAATCGGACGTAACGTGTGCACGGGGGAGGAGCTTTGTGACGTCACCCGCGTCCTTTCCATTGCTGTTTGCAGCTGTACACCACGGCTACATGCCATGCTTTTTTATGATTTTAATCTCATTCGCTATACCAGACGGTAGTCCTCCAGTGGATTTCCCTGTGCCTATTGTCCAGTCCAGGATTTTTGCTGTATAGTGAACTTTTTTACCCTTGGAATAAAATACAAACAGTCTACACTGAGATCGTGTTTTATGTTGTTTCTTTTATATCTGATCGGATTACCTACCATTCTGCTGGATCCATCCGCATCTTCTCTCCTATGCTGAGACCAAGCTGTTTTGACCAGTTGTTAACGCAAATGGTCCATCCCATCTGATCGGATTACTTACCACTCTGCTGGATCCATCCGTGTCTTCTCTCCTATGGTGAGACCAAGCTGTTTTGACCAGTTGTTAACGCAAATGGTCCATCCCATCTGGTAAGGAAGCATTTCTCTTGTTGGTGGCGGTTACATCACTTTCGTTTGAAGAGTTTTCGCTGTATCACTGGGTGTCATCTTCAGTTACTTTTATATTGACTTTTATTGCGCTTGCACTTACATTTTTTTTTCATTTGCTACATTTGAGGTCGTGATTACCTTTTTTGTGTTCAGCTGGCAATATTTTTAGTTTAACTGTATTATTTGTGCGCTGATTGTTGCTTTTATTATTAGGCTTATTGACCTTTAATTTATTCTAAAAAACTTAAATCCTTTTTTTAATGTCTAACAAATAATCAGATATTGCATTATGTTTTGTTATTTATATTCTTTTATAGAGAAAAAAAGAAAAACTGAAACCGTTCAGAAGGCTTAAAATGGACTCTGGTAATAGACAATAATGTAAAGTGGGGCAATTTACTGGAAAAATCCAATCTCAATGGAAATGCACTCTTCTGTGAGCTGGCAGCAGTGATGTTCTATAGAGTGGGACACCTCTAGCTGTTTTCTTAAAATATGCAGCAAGTTGCAACGCTACAATTTTTCCACACTTTGTTACTGGCAAGCAATCATAAAGTGGTTTGGTTAAAAATAAATATGTTGTTATTACAAGGTTTTTTTGAAAAGGGAAATTGCAGCTATTTTTGAGGTTAGAAATGATTGTCGCACATGCTTTGAAGCAATCATGTAAAGTAGGCTGATAGGAGAGAAAGCCATCTTCTCCTACTCTACTTAAGTTGAAATCTTCCCTTTAGCTCATATCACAAAATGGTTAATTTCTATTAATATGGTTTTTATTTTTTTTTTTACTGTCAAATATAATACAAATAAATAAAATGAGGCGCTCAAGGTACAAACCAATGTCCCAATAGACTTATACAAGGAAAAGGAAATTCCAAAAATTGCACGTTGCGCTAAATGAATGTGCAAAAATGTTTTTGTAGCGGCTGTTTAGCAGGGTGGTGGTATAAGCCACACTGAGCAGATCGATGGCCGATCCTTATCACCATTCACCAACACTAAAGTCCATAGGTAACAGAGCCAGGGAAGGTGTCCCTTTTCTGTTCCTCCTCCTTAAGAACCCTTCCCTAGGCCTAGTTTCTCTGTCACTAGCAGTGTTGCCAACCGTCCGTATTTTTACGGACAGTTCGTAAAAACGGACACTTTTTTCCGGCGTTCGTAAATGTCCGTGGTTGCGGGAATGTGCCAGTAAAAATAGCCAAGGTCAGTTCAACTCGGAACTGCGCATGGAGATTGGAGGCAGGGGGTGATTGGAGGTAGGGGGTGATGGTGGCTGCGGTGGCACCGCAGAGAGGGATGGAGGCAGGGGGCAATGGAGGAAGGGGGAGATTGGAGGCAGGGGGTGTTAGTGGCAGGGGGTGATTGGAGGCAGGGGGTGTTGGTGGCACCGCAGAGGGGGATGGTGGAACTGCAGAGGGTGGGGGATGGAGACAGGGGTTGTTGGTGGCACCGCAGAGGGGGATAGAGGCAGGGGGCAATGGAGGCAGGGGGTGATTGGAGGCAGGGGGCCTGTGGGAGATTGGAGGCAGGGGGAGATTGGAGGCAGAGGGGGATGGAGGCAGGGGGTGATATGACTAAATAATTTGCCCTTATTATATAAAAAATAACAAAAAAAAGTTTTTTTACCTTAATATCTAAATATCTATCTTAAATCACATTGCTATTTGCCTAGCGTACTTGTTTGCAGCCTAAATACTGAAGTTTGCACCTAAAAATGTAATTTAGTAACTTTTGTGAAATGCCAGTAAAAACGTGGCTGCCGTTAGGAGCACCTACTTAATGACTTCCCTACCGTAGGACGTCATATGACGTCCTGTACTTTGTGTGGGGATATCTGAAGCTACAGGCATCATTCAGATATCCTTCTTTTCAGGCGGTGATTCTGTGCACGATAAGAACGATCATAGCAGCGGTTCCGCCGCTTGATCATTCGTTTAGGCAGCGGGATTGGACGTCCCCCCCTCCTGTCGCCATCCGGTGCTTCTCCGTGCTCTCCCGTGCCATCGGAGGCCCGGAGAACGAATCAGCCGCCGCGGGATGAAGAGGATAGAGATTTCTGGTCATCTCTATGGCTGTCAGAGGCCCGAGAGCAACGTTATGACTTCGTAACCAGAAATAAACAAAACCGCAATCGTGGCTAAAAGCATGAGATCGTGAATTTTCTTTCTTATTGACCCCGCATCTCTCCATAAAGAGGACCTGTCACACACAATTCCTATTACAAGGGATGTTTACATTCTTTTTTAATTTGACTTAACCAGGCAGATTTTCCCCAGACTGGTGTCCTTATGTTTCCTAAAAACTCAACTACCAAAGCAGCTCTAGATATTAACCCAAATAGAAATGAATGACTGTTATACTCCAGTGTCATAGGCACTAGCAGCACTTCAAGTACAATACTTTGAATATCTCATTCAATTTTTAACATAAAGGAAATAAAACATGAGCCACGAATTTCAAAACAGACTTCACAAAGCACATCAACATGACTCTTTCATAGAAGCTTTCGTTCTGTCTGCGCTTCCCTTTAATTAGAAAGTATTGTGAAGAAATCTGAATTAATCACTGTGACTTTACATATGCGGCAGACGATAAATATGAAGGAAATTACAGCAGTACTGGAAGTAGAAGCAGGTAAATAAGAACAAACTGTTTTTAAATATTTTGAATATAATTGCGCTGAGAATTATATATGAATATGTGATCATTAATGTCTACACTTTATCTTGCATTGATAAGGAGAATCTCCAGACAATGAGTAAAGCGTGAGAGAGAGAGCCACAGAACAATAGATAAGAACCTTATGGAGTGATGGAGGCACAAATAAGGCAGTACAGCCAGCCCTCCTGTAGTGGGCTTGTGCCCCATCAGTTCAAAAGGGGGGCCCAGGCACCTGCTGAGCATGATCATAATCAGTATGAACAGCAGATCTGTTTCCTCTCCCCTGACATAACGGAGATCTGTCTGTTTACATTGACAGACCTCCGTTCCGTCTCTCTCAGAAACGATCGCTGGTGCCCGGCGGACATCGCGGGCACGTGCATCAGCTAGCTCCTATGTCACGCGATGGGTCACCTATACCCCTTAACCACTTAAGGACCGCCTCCTGCACATATACATCAGCAGAATGGCACGGCTGGGCACAAGCACGTACCTGTACGTCCTCTTTAAGTGCCCAGCCGTTGGTCACGGGACGCGGTCCGAGGCTCCGTGACCGCGGCCGTGGGGACCCGCGGACCCGATCGCCGCCGGAGTCCCGCAATCGGTCCCCAGAGCTGAAGAACGGGGAGAGCCGTTCTTCACTGTGGCGCTGTCATTGATCGCCGGTTCCCTGATATAGGGAAAGGCGATCAATGGCATCACACATCCAGCCCTGCCCCCCTAAAGTTAGAAACACATATGAGGTCACACTTAACCCCTTCAGCGCCCCCTAGTGGTTAACTCCCAAAATGCAATTGTCATTTTCACAGTAAACAATGCATTTTTATAGCATTTTATTGCTGTGAAAATGACAATGGTCCCAAAAATGTGTCAAAATTGTCCGATGTGTCCGCCATAATGTCGCAGTCATGAAAAAAATCGAAGATCGCCGCCATTAGTAGTAAAAAAAAAGGATTTAATAAAAATGCAATAAAACTATCCCCTATTTTGTAAACGCTATAAATTTTGCGCAAACCAATCGATAAACGCTTATTGCGATTTTTTTTTAGAAGAATACGTATCGGCCAAAATGAGGAAAAACATTTATTATAGCAAAAAGTAAAAAATATTGCATTTTTTTCTAAATTGTCGCTCTATTTTTGTTTATAGCGCAAAAAATAAAAACCGCAGAGGTGATCAAATACCACCAAAAGAAAGCTCTATAGAAGTGAGAAAAAATGTATTTATTTTTTACATTAAAGGCAAGTTGTTAATAGAAAGTTCATTTTTAGGGTGGAACTCCGCTTTAAGTGTAGGTGGTTGTTAATAATAACACTATTATAAATCAACCTACGGAAGCATTTAACCACATCTCTACCCACGCCACGATTTGAGTGGAAGGCAGTGCCACATACCCCAACATTATATAAATTTTCCAAAATTTAGATCCCTTCCTTAGGGACCTCAAGGGGAGGCAGCAGCCCAATAATCATTTCCTAAGTGAGGAATAAACAGATCTCTATGACAATGCAGAAAAAAACTTGACGTCGACAAACTATACAAGGCTTATCGTTATCAAAGACCAATACATGTCAGCCACAATCTATTGAATTGCAGTTAAAACTACTTCCTAACTCTTTATGGGCTAACGGCGTCAGTTCTTTTAGGTACAGAGAAATGAAGGCAAACAGAAAGCTGCTTGTCTTTCCAAAACACTTTTGTATGGTTATAGTGGGCAGTTAAAAATACTCACCGCTGCAGTGAGAAAATAACAGACAACCTTTTCTATAATTAGCGTTATCAGATTCGGCACATGATACAAAAAATGTTTCACTAATTTTCGGGATATTTAGGGCCGTCCATCCTAATGTATCTATTGTAAACTACTGCCACCACCTGGTTTTATTAATACTGCAATTCTTACATGTTTTTTTTTTTTCTTTTCGACCCAGCTTTGGAATATAAAAAATGCTTAGAATATTCCAATCAGATGAGTTGGAGGGCTAAAAAAGCTCATCAATGATCCAATCAACAGAGGCACCCCTGTAAGCGCTTCACTGATGCACCCAACAGCACAGTACATCATCACATCTTGAACTGAGGAAGTGGCAATTTAAAGCTACAAAAATAGGATTTTTGTCCGTCCATGAACGGAAGAGAAAATAGGATTTTTGTACTTACCGTAAAATCCATTTCTCTGAGTTCATGGACGGACACAGCAGCAATTGACCTTAGGGTATTATCCTCCCTTTTAGGAGAATGACTAGGCAGAAAAACAGCATGTTAAGTGTTAAACACTCCACACAGCATAGTACCTCCCAGGGGGCGGTTCCCCCGGGTACATCCCCCATTCTCTGTTCTGTAGCCTCAGTTCGTAAACAAGCAGTACAAACAAAGGAGGGCTGGGTGCTGTGTCCGTCCATGAACTCAGAGAAATGGATTTTACGGTGAGTACAAAAATCCTATTTTCTCTTCCGTTCATGGACGGACACAGCAGCAATTGACCTTAGGGACGTCCCCAAGCAGTGTCAAAAATCGAGGAGTGGGAAAACACAGCAAACCAACTTCACCCCAAACAAACTAGAGTTCCTCAACAGAGGAACGTCAACCTTAAACAGCCGCCTGCAAAACCTTGCGGCCAAAAGAGGCATCTGAAGACGCGCTCACATCCACCTGGTAAAACTTTGAGAAGGTGTGGACTGACGACCAGGTCGCTGCCTTACACACCTGTAAAACAGACGCTTGATGGCGGAAAGCCCAAGAGACACCAATCGCCCTGGTCGAATGTGCCGTAACCGGGAAGGGGATTTACGATGGTAAATCTTCCGTGAAGTAGAATTCCGTGCCCACAGCATGGTAGAGATCACCGAGTCCGACAGGCCTCGATCCCTCAGCACCTGGCTTTCAATAGCCACGCCGTTAAAGCAAACGACTGTAAAGCAGGATGAAAGATAGGACCCTGGGACAGAAGATCCTCTTGCATAGGCAGGCGCCAAGGAATGTCTGCCACCAGACGCACCAGATCTACGTACCAGGGACAGCGAGGCCAATCTGGAGCGATTAGGATTGTTGGTATTCCCTCGGCTTCCACTCTGCGCAGAAGAGGAGTAAGAAGCTTCAGAGGAGGAAAGGCGTAGATTAGGCAATAGTGACCCCACAGCGCCACCAACGCGTCCGCCCACGGGTCTCTTGACCTGGCCACGAACCGTGACACCTTCCGATTGAGACGGGACGCCAGAAGATCCACGTCTGGAGTGCCCCATTTCAGACACAGGCTCTGAAACACATCCGGGTGTAGTGACCATTCTCCTTGGTCTAGCGTTTGGCGACTTAGGTAATCGGCCTGCCAGCTCTGTACCCCCGGAATTTACACGGCCGAAAGAGCCGCTGGAACATTCTTTTCAGCCCACCGGAGGATGTGAGCAACTTCCGCCGCTGCAGCCGAGCTCCGTGTGCCCCCTTGATGATTGACATATGCCACAGCCGTGGCGTTGTCCGACTGGATTCTGACCGGGCGGCCCTGCAGTCTCAGAGACCACTTGGAGAGGCACAGCTTGATCGCCCGGAGTTCCAGGACATTGATTGGCAGGCGGGACTCTTCCCGAGTCCAGCGCCCCTGGGCTGACTGGACACCCCAGACACCCCCCAGCCGAAGAGACTGGCATCCGTCGTGACCACCGTCCGTACGGCAGGAATGATTTCCCGGCCCGAAGTACCGAAGATGTCAGCCACCACACTAGGGAGGACCTGACCAGGCGACTCACCCGGACTTGGTAATCCAGAGACGAAGGGAGCTTGTCCCAAAGCGACAATGTCTCTCTGTAACACTCGAGAGTGGAATTGAGCATAGGGAACTGCCTCGAAGGAGGCCACCATCAGACCCAGAACTCGCATGCAAAAGCGAAGCGACGACCACTTCTGAGTCGCCAACCGCTGCACCGCAGATTGCAGAGTCTGTAGTTTCTCTGTGGGAAGGAAAACTCTCGCCTCCGAGGAATCCAGGACCAACCCCAGGTATTCCAGACGCTGAGACGGTACCAACACTGACTTCTGAACATTTAGCAGCCAACCAAATTCCCGGAGGATCTGGCAGGTGATAGACAAATCCACCTCTAACTCTGAGCTTGTAGAAGCTCTCAGAAGAAAATCGTCCAGGTATCCCACAATAGCGATCCCGCGCTGCCTCAGCAGGGCCGGAATCAGAGCGAGCACTTTGGTGAAAACCCTTGGCGCCGAAGCCAGGCTGAAAGGGAGGGCCACAAATTGAAAGTCCAAGGACTTTCAAGAAAATCCCCCTGATGGAGTGCCGCCACTACAGAGCGAACCGACTGCATCCTGAACTTTTGCACTTTGACAAAACAGTTGAGGGCCTTGAGATCCAGGGTTGGACGGACCCCTTCCTTCTTGGGGACTACAAACAGAATGGAGTAAAACCCCTGAAACCGTTCCAGTAAAGGAACCGGCACGATCACCCCCCTGACCAGCAGATCCTGAACAGCCCCAAACAGGGCCTGCCGACGACCCGGAGGAAGCTGGAGGTTGGAAGAAAAAAATCTGTTTGGCGGACAAGAGAAAAAATCTATCTTGTACCCCGAGGAAACTGCTTCGCAAACCCACCGGTCGGAAAGAAGAAACCTCCACCAAGCCCAAAAATTCGCCAAGCCGGCCCCCCACCCGAGAGACGGGCGGGAGCAGACCTTCATGCGGAAGCAGGCTTGTTGGGCTTGCGGAACCAGGGACGCTTCTGCCTTTCAGTGGGCGCCTTAGTGCCCTGGGAACGTTTACCTGCCGCACCGGGCAGACGAAAAAAACGCTTGGGGGCGGTAAAGGAGAGCCCCTGCCTACGGCGAGGCTCCTTCCCTTTACCAGATTGTGGGAGCAGAGTGCTCTTACCTCCCGTGGCATATTTTATGATGTCATCCAGAGACGCCCCAAAAAGCCGTTCACCCTTAAAGGGAAAATCCACCAAGGCCTTCTTTGAAGACTGGTCCGCAGACCAACACTTCAGCCAGACAAGGCGGCGCAACACCACCGCATAGGCTGAGGCCCTGGAGAGCAAGGGAAGCGTATCCAGGCCCAACTCACAGACACATTTTAGGCTCTGCACCAACTGGTCGGCCAGCGCCACACAGTCCGAAGGTGCACCATGTGCCTCCAACTCCTGAAGCAACAACTTTGCCCATTTGGTAAGTGTCTGTGACACTAGAGCCCCGACCAAGACCAGTCTCACCGCCGACCCCACCACTGTGAACATGGAGCGGGCCACAGCCTCAGCTCTCCTATCTGCGGGGTCCTTGAAAGCGGTAGCCCCTTCCACAGGTAACGTGGTAGCCTTGTTCAGTCTGGACACAGGGGGGTCCGCTGACGGAGAGGTCCACTTTTTCAGGAAGTCCTCCTCAAAAGGGTAACTGACCGCAAAGCATTTTGGAACAAAATAAACTTTTTGCGGCCGATCCCATTCCTTGTACAAAAATCTTTCCAGATAAGGAACACAAGGAAACACTTTTGCAGTGCGGGTCGGCTTGCGGAACCCAAAGGGAACCGACATCTCTGTTGTCTCTGCTTTATAACTTGCTTCTGAGCATGCGCGGGTTTAAAAACGTTGTTTTAAACGTCGTTTTGCCCACACACTATCATTTTAAATGACACAAAAAACGTCGTTTTGAAAAACGACACAAAAAATTGAAGCATGCTCCAATTTTTTTTTTGTCGTTTTTCAGAAGACATAAAACAACGTTTTCCCCACACACGGTCATTTTAAATGACGTTTTTAAAAACATCGTTTTTTTTATCACATAAAACGACCGTGTGTACGCGGCATTAGAGACTTACGCCTGTCGGATCTAATGGATATCTATGCGTAACTGATTCTAAGAATCAGTCGCATAGATACGACGGGCCAGATTAGGACTTACGACGGCGTACATGTCGCTGCGCCGTCGTAAGTCCTTTGAGAATCTGGGCCAAGGTCCTTAACCTGCATAATGGTCCGGGTCTTAAGTGGTTAATGGCTGTGTGTTGAGTTATTTTAAGTGGACAGCAAATTTACACTGTTATATGAGCTGTACACTCACTACTTTACATTGTAGAAAAAAAGTGCAATTTCTTCAGTGTTGTCACATGAAAATATAGAATAAAATATTTACAAAAATGTGAGGGTGTACTCACTTTTGTGAGATGCTGTACAGCGCTGCTTTATTGTGCGCTGCGGATCACTGTGGGTCCTCAAATATTTAATATTGAGTAAGGTGTACTTTAATAGGAAATGTTATGCCTCGTACACATGATCGGAAAGTCAGACGGAATTTTTTCATCGGATATTCCGACCGTGTCTATGCTCAATCTGAATTTTTCTGATGGAGTTAGAAAGAGAACATGTTCTCTTTTTTCCCGACTTTGAACGGAAATTCCGCTCCGTTCAAATTGTGTATTTTTTTTCTCATACGAACTCCGACGGAGAAAAAAACATGCACAATTTGACGCATTCTCGGAATCATTGAACTTCATTTTTCTAGGCTAGTGTTATACGTCACCGCGTTTTGGACAGTCGGAATTTGGTGTGTCCGTGTGTATGCAAGACAGCTTGAACAGAATTCTGTCTGAAAAACCTGTCGGAGTTTATTCCGACGGAAACTCTGATCGTGTGTACAGGGCATTAGTATTCCCTGCAGGTTTGAATACGATTGGTCGGTGCGCGGCCCTTTCCCTTCATCCGACCTTTTTATAAATATATCCCGATGAGATAAGCAATGTGGCACTTTTTCCAAAGATAGTATTTTAGATTTACCGGCACGTTAATATCCAGATTCTGCACAGAATTGCTTTACTAAATGAAATCAGTAAACTAAGGGCTTCATATATTTCAGCGGCATGGTAGCGGCATTGTTAATAAGCATATATTCAAGCTGCTCTGTTCTGTACAGGGCTAAAATAGAATGGATTTCTGATTTATATGTTGCTGCCCGCTTTGCATATAATAATACCCCGGCATAAAGGCTGGACCAGAGTGATATTTTATTCTGCTGAAAACAACCACAGATTAAGACTTGGTGATTTGTACAATAAATTCCACTATGACACTGATTACTCCAAAAGTAAACGCTGCCCAAGGTGTAAAATATTGTAGGCATTTGTAAAAATATTCAATAAAAATTCAATTCGATTTCCATTTTGGTTTGTGTTTTTATTTCTTTTTATAAAAAAATTAATATGGGAAAACTGTGAATATTAAATTCATTTGTAAGTACTGTAGTAGAAGAAGATACTGCACTAGGAAGATGGAATTACCTTACTAGATGGGCCAAACACTGATAGACTTAAAGACTTCACCCAAATAACATTTATATCAGACCAACTTCTTTATACTTCTAACATGTACAGTCCGCATTTTTTATTTTTTACGCTGTACATACCGTATAATCTATGGCCCAGATTCTTAAAGGACTTACGACGGTGCAGCGCCATGTACGCCGTCGTAAGTCCTAATATGACCCGTCGTATCTATGCGCCTGATTCTTAGAATCAGTTACGCATAGATATCCATTAGATCCAACAGGCGTAAGTCTCTTACGCCGTCGGATCTTAAGTGCATTTTTTTTTGGACCGCTAGGTGGCGCTTCCGTCGAAATCCGCGACGAGTATGCAAATTAGCTATATACGCGAATTCCCGAACGTACGCGCGGCCGACGCAGTAAAGTTACGACGTTTACGTGGGGCTTTTCCCGGCGTAAAGTTGCCCCTGCTATATGAGGCCCCTGCTATATGAGGCGCAGCCAATGTTAAGTATGGCCGTCGTTCCCGCGTCGAAATTTTAAAAAGTTACGTTGTTTGCGTAAGTCGTCCGTGAATGGGGCTGGACGCCATTTACGTTCACGTCGAAACCAATGATGTCCTTTAGAGCAATGCACACTGGGATATTTTACGGACGGCGCATGCGCAGTTTGTTCGGCGCGGGGACGCGCTTCATTTAAATGATACACGCCCCCTACCCGCCGAATTTGAATTCCGCCGGGTGATTTACACTACGCCGCCGCAACTTTACAGGCAAGTGTTTTGTGAATAAAGCACTTGCCTGAAAAACTTGCAGCGGCGTAATGTAAATGACATACGTTACGCCACCGCAGAGATACGCCCAGTGTACAAGAATCTGGGCCTATATTTGCAATCCAGCTTCCGGGTACTTCTCCCCACGGGAGTAGGCGTTTCTATGCTGAGGAGGAATGTCCTCTGGGAGGTCGCCCAGATGATTGACGTCCTTTCAAAAAAAGTTCCCCCCGGCGGATAAGGCCCCGCCCCCCGTATTGCGTAGGCCCGTCACGAGTTATGGCGTTTCCGCAAGAAGCCGAACATGCAAACCTGCGAGTCGGCTCTATACGGCGCCTACGCACCGACTAGGAGCCGTGTAGAGCTGACTGCGCAGGCTCCGTATAGAGCTTCTTCATGTTCGGCTTCTTTCGGAAACGCCGTGACTCGTGACGCGCCTACGCAAGGAACTTTTTTTGAAAGGACGTCAATCATCTGGGCGACCTCCTAGAGGACATTCCTCCTCAGCTTGGAAACGCCTACTCCTGCGGGGAGAAGTACCCGGAAGCCAGATTGGAAATATAGATTATACGGTATGTACAACGTAAAAATAAATAAATAAATGCGGACTGTAAATGTTAGAAGTATAAAGAAGTTAGTCTGATATAGATGTTATTTGGGTGAACCTCCGCTATAACCACTTCACCCCCGGAAGAATTTACCCCCTTCCTAACCAGAGAACTTTTTCCGATTCGGCACGTGCCACTTTAGCTGACAATTGCACGGTCCTGCGATGTTACACCCCAAAAAAATGTATGTCCTTTTTTCCCCACAAATTGAGCTTTCTTTTGGTGAAATATTTGGAAAAAAAGCAATATTTTTTACTTTTTGCTATAAAAAATATCCCCAAAAAAATAAAAAAATTAAGTTTTCCTCAGTCTAGACCAATACGTATTCTTCTACATATTTTTGGTAAAAAAAAAAATCGCAATAAGCGTATATTGATTGGTTTGTGCCAAAGTTATAGCGTCTACAAAATAGAGGATAGTTTTATGGCATTTTTATTAATTTTTTTATACTAATAATGGCGTCAATCTGCGATTTTTATCGTGACTGTGACATTATGGCGGGCACATCAGACATTTTTGACACCATTTTGAGACCATTGTCATTTATACAGCGATCAGTGCTATAAAAATGCACTGATAATGTGTAAATGACACTGGCAGGGAAGGGGTTAACCACTAGGGGCGAGGAAGGGGTTAAGTGTGTCCCAGGGAATGATTCTAACTGTGAAGGGGGGGCGTGGCTACGAGAGACAGGGAGCAGTAGATCAGTGTCCTGTCACTAGGCAGAACAGGGAAATGCCTTATTTACACAGGCATCCCCCCGTTCTGCCGCTCCGTGACACGATCGCGGGACATCGAGTCTGCAGGTCCCTCGGGCAAGGTCACGGAGCTCACGGCAGGCACGCCTGCTCACGCTAGGTTGCAAATTCAAAGCAAGGTACCTGTACATTGCTTTGCCTGCCCGTGCCATTCTGCCAACGTATATCTATGTTAGGCAGTCAGCAAGTGGTTAAAGCATATGTCAAGCCCGAAGTTTTTTTTTGAGGAGTTGTTGTTTCTGAATAGAGTGGGACGTGGCTAGAACCCCCATCAGGTTTTTACTGCTATCCTTTACTCTATTAGAGAAAACAGTTGCTGGGCTCCATTGGAGATGACGGTGGTTGTACCCGTTTGATCTTGTGTCCCAATAATAATAATGGTATCGCCAGATACCATGGTCCCCGGCCATCTCTATGACCCTCGGAGGCCTGAAGTGGCGTCATGAGGTTACGTCCAGCTCTCGCAGATCTACACACTGCCATTTTTATTTTGCTGGAAAGCCTTATATTTATTTATTTTTTTATTTTACAATGAATGATTCGATTATTATTGTTATTATACAAGATTTATATAGCGCCAACAGTTTGCGCAGCGCTTTACAACAACATGAGGGCAGACAGTACAGTAACAATACAATTCAATACAGCACCCTCATCCTATCGTGCTCGCACGCAGAAGTAAATGCATACGTAGGTTGCGCCCTCATATGTAAACAGTATTCAAATTACACATGTGAGGTATCGCTGTGATCATAATGCCGCGTACACGCGATCGGTCAAACCGATGAGAACGGTCTGATGGACCGTTTTCATTGGACCAAACTGATCGTGTGTAGGCCCCATCGGTTATTTATCCATAGGTTAAAAAAAGCAATCTTGTTTTAAATTTAACCGATGGATACCTAACCAATAGAACAAAACCGATCGTTAGTAGGCACAACCATCGGTTAAAAATCCACGCATGCTCAGAATCAAGTCGACGCATGCTTGGAAGCATTGAACTTAGTTTTTTTTCAGCACGTCATTGTGTTTTACGTCACCGCGTTCTGACACGATCGGTTTTTGAACCAATCGTGTGTAGGCACGACTGACCATCAGTCAGCTTCATCGGTTAACCGACGAAAACGGTACATCGGTCCGTTGTCATCGGATGGACTGACCGTGTGTACAGGCCATTAGAGTGAGAGCAATAATTCTAGCGCTAGACCTCCTCTGTGACTCTAAACTGCTAACCCTGTAAAAAATGTAAATGCGCCGCCTATGGAGATTTTTAAGTACTGTAGTTTGGCGCCATTCCACGAGTGTGCGCAATTTTAAAGAGTGAAATTATTAGTCGGCGTAACATCATCTTTTAAGATGTACCAAAACATTGGGTATCAATTGTGTTTTCTTGCATTCAAAATCATTAAAGTGTATTTTCTTTTCCCCAAAAATATGGGGTTTGAAAAATTGCTGCGCGAATACCATGACATAAAAGAGCGCAACAACCACCACTTTCTTCTCTATGATCTCTGCTAAGAATTATATATATATATATATATATATATATATATATATATATATATATTGTGAGGATGGGACTGGTTTACGCCATATGTTGGAGAGAAAGACACACTAATTACACAGCTGTGTGTTCAGCTATTAAGTTCTGATCTGACTATAGCTCAGGGCCCCACCCTACAGACTTGGGGCCAGATTCACAAAGAGATATGACGGTGTATCTACAGATACACCATCGTATCTCTGACTTACACTGGTCCTATCTATGCGCCTGATTCATAGAATCAGTTACGCATAGATATGGCTAAGATCCGACAGTGTTACACTGTGTTACACTGTCAGATCTTCTTTTCGATTAAAAAATGCCGCCGGGGGCGTTCCCGCTGATTTACCTTGAATAATATGTAAATCAGCGAGATACGCAAATTCACGAACGTACGCGGACCCGACGCAGTCTTCTTACGACGTTTCCGTAGCGGCTTTCCCGTCGTCTACTTACCCCTGCTTTTATCAGGTGCAGCCAATGTTAAGTATAGCCGGCGTTCCCGCGTCGAATTTGAATTTTTCTAACGTCGTTTGCGTACGCCGATTCACAAACACGCGCGTCGCAAGTCACGCTCACGTCTAAACCACTGACGTCCTAGTGACATCAGTGGGAGCAATGCACGCCGGGAAATTCCCCGGACGGCGCATGCGCATTTAAATCGGCGCGGGAACGCGCCTAATTTAAATAGTACACTCCCCCTAGCCGCGGAATTTGAATTCCGCCGGGGGATTTAGGATCCGCCGCCGCAAGTTTGGAGGTAAGTGGTTTGTGAATTAGCCACTTGCCTCTCAAACTTGCGGGAGCGGATCTTAAATCACGTAGATCGAGCGGATCTATAGATCCGCTGATCTACGTGAATCTGGCCCAGGAAGTCTGTTCCCAGGAGTCAGAAGGACTCCTAATCTCTCTGAGAGAAGTCAGGGGGCTGTGTGCATGTCTGCAGGAGGCAGACGGCCTTAATGATTGAACAGCAAGACGCTGATAGGAGAAAGCTAGGTGTGTGCTTAACTCCAGGAAACTGTTTGTTCTGAGGAACAGGATTTAGACATAAGCTAAAGACCTGAAACAGCCGGATAGCAAGTGTGACAGCCAGGAGGCTGAACTGTTGAGTTGACAAGATACAGGAATGGTGGAACCCCCTGCGAGGGGTTGCTATTGTATTTGTGAACTTTCGTGTTTTTAAATAAAAGTGGGCTACCAGACCCTTAAAAACTCAGTTCTGGATTGGCGTACTCACTGGAAAACGCATCTATCGCTGGAGTTTAATAACCCCAATCTTACAATATATATAATGTTTGGGGGTTATGAATAATTTCATAGCATTTTTTTTTTAAATTATGATTTATACATGTAGGAGAGAAATGCCAGATTTGGCTTGGGTGGCAAGAATGTATAATGTATGAACAGTCCCCGGGTAGAAGTAAACAACTAGCCAATAGCCAGCATGCTAAATATGAGTAGATGGAATTTGGCTCAGTACTGCTCGGTCCCAAGCCGTCTAATTCAACTGTTACACAGAGAATTCCACAACATCTATTTCTCCCGACATGTGTGGATTTGATGTATGACTGCTGTTGTTCAGACTGAATGCATTGCTAGCAAATATATCAGTCTGTATATGGCTAGCTTGACACTCAGGGTCCCAGCTATAAAGACTTGAAATTTTTATTTTATTTTTCATTGTACTTTGGTAAATTTATAAACTTTCAGAGTGTTCTGTTTTTCTATATATGTGAAATTAAAATGTTTTATATTTTACAAAATAGACAACAAAGGAATATGACATAAAGTCCCAATATAAAGTGAATAATAAGTAGGTAATTAAATCTTCTTATTTGCTGTGATCTTGCTTAAGTGAAAATAAAGTGCCACCACCACACTTGAATATTCTTTACACCCAAAATGTGCTGAAGAAAATGGATGCGCTTACCAGAACGAGTTGACTACTTTAATGAAAAAGATAGTCAAAAGAGCTTGGGCAGGATTGTGCCTGCACACATGTTGACAGGAAAATAGATGTATAACTTCTTCCCCAGGCGTTCCAAATAAGGATATGTGGAATAACCAGGGAAAAGCCAATAGCATAATATTGCTTTTATTAAAAACACTTAAAAAGCATAGGAAAAGCCAAATGGCCTCTTACTGTATAAGTGCCTACCCGGCACTGGGGCTGCAGACGTTTCACCGCCAATGTGCGATACGAATTTTGGGTCGTCAGGGATCGCCGCCACCGCTGTAGCACAACCACGAGTTCCCGGCTGCTAGCTCCGCAGGTCGGAGAGCACGTCACGTGACCAGGTACCGCCTCCGACGTATGTTTCGTTAATTGAACGTCTTCAGGGGGGCGTCCCCAGTGCCGGGTAGGCACTTATACAGTAAGAGGCCATTTGGCTTTTCCTATGCTTTTTAAGTGTTTTTAATAAAAGCAATATTACGCTATTGGCTTTTCCTTGGTTTTTCCACATATCCTTATTTGGAACGCCTGGGGACGAACTTATACATCTATTTTCCTGTCAACATGTGTGCAGGCACAATCCTGCCCAAGCTCTTTTGAACTATCTTTTTCATTAAAGAAGTCAAGGCATTCTGGTAAGCGCATCCATTTTCTTCAGCACATTTTGGGTGTAAAGAAGATTCAAGTGTGGTGGTGGCACTTTATTTTCACTTAAGCAAGATCACAACAAATAAGAAGATTCAATTACCCACTTATTATGCACTTTATATTGGGATTTTATGTCATAGAGGCTACCTATGACACAGAGACACTATTTAATATAATAATTGTGTATTAATTCACTTTATTGTTATTATATATATATGATCACGGTTATAGGCAATTTATTAGTTTATCACTTGTGGTCTAGCGCCCTCTACCTATCTTTTCAACTATTGCAATCAGTATTGTATATGAGGAGCAGCTTTTTGTAATTTTAAGTTTTGTATGTATTGTTTGGCGCTGAATTTCACTTTTTTCAACAAAGGAATATACATTTTATAAGAATGTATATGTGATTTTGTTTTATTTATTTAAAGTGGTTGTAAACCCTCACATATACTTAGTGCAGTGACTGGCCTCCGGTGATACACAGAGATAAAACAAATCCTCCTACATGAGTTGTACCTGTTTATGCTTCTTTTCCATTCTCTACATATGTTGAAAGTGATGAATTTATAAAGCTTGTCTGAGCTGTTAGGAAACAGTGGGCGGAGAGCTGAAGTTACACTCTGGAGAGCTCAGTGAGGTGAGCTCTGAGAGATAATTGGAGGGAAGGAACACCACCCCCCCCTTCACACAGAACACAGGACAATGAGCTGGAGATCACTCTCATGTCACATTGTTTTCTCTTAGTGTCAAGAAAACTTGTCAGAAGTGATTAGACATGTGCAGAACGAAAACATTTGTTTTGTTTCGATTCCTTAGTTACGTAAATTTGTTTAGTTAAATTAGTTTAATTTGTTTCGTTATTTCATTTTCAAATCAATTCGAAAACTTTTAGATTTTGAATTCGAAACGCTTTTGAATGTAAAAACTATTTTGAATTATGCCGCGTACACACGATCATTTTTCGGCATGAAAAAAAATACGTTTTAAAAAATGTCATTTAAAATGATCGTGTGTGGGATTCACATAATTTTTCGGGTTCTGAAAAACGTCAATTTCTTTTTCGAACATGCTGCATTTTTTTATAAAATAAATTGGCGCATCTGTGTATAGAACTTGCTGCAGCAATAATGACATTTCTAAAGGAAAAAATGGAATTTAAACTTGCTCGTGGCTGTAATGTATTGCTGGCTCCTGGTCTATATAGATAGACCTTTGGGTCTGGTATAGATTTTAAGGGGAGCTCCACGCCAAAATAAAAAAAAAAGTGGCATGGGTCCCCCCCAAAATTCATACCAGACCCTTATCTGAGCATGCAGCCTGGCAGGTCAGGAAAAGGGGGGACAAACAAGGGGCCCCCCTCCTGAACCATACCAGGCCATATGCCCTCAACATGGGGGTGGTGCTTTGGGGCCCATGAGTGTATATTTTCAAATGTATGCAACACAAGCCTTTGTTTTTCCTACAAAATGTTGAAACAGAATTTTGACTTTGTGCTGTGTAGTGGCATTCTGTCCAATAGGGGTGCCAGGCGCCGCCCCCTTTCTCCTCATCACCCACTACTGTATATTAGTGATGTCGCGATCCTAAAATTTCGCGAACGGCGAAAGCAAACTTGCGCATATGTTCGCGAACGGGCGAAGCGGGCGAACCGCCATAGACTTCAATGGGCAGGCGAATTTTAAAACCCACATGGACTCTTTCTGGCCACAATAGTGATGGAAAAGTTGTTTCAAGGGGACTAACACCTGGACTGTGGCATGCCGGAGGGGGATCCATGGAAAAACTCCCATGGAAAATTACGTAGTTGTCGCAGAGTCCGTTTTTAATCCATAAAGGGCATACATCACCTAACAATCATAAATTGTTTGGAATAACGTGCTTTAAAACATCAGGTATGATGTTGTATCGATCAGGTAGTGTAAGGCTTAGGGTTAGGGTTACAGATAGGGTTAGGGTTAGGGTTACAGACAGGGTTAGGGTTAGGGTAACAGATAGGGTTAGGGTTACAGATAGGGTTAGGGTTACAGACAGGGTTAGGGTAACAGATAGGGTTAGGGTTAGGGTTACAGACAGGGTTAGGGTTACAGATAGGGTTAGGGTTACAGTCTTTAACCCTAACCCTAACCCTGTATGTAACCCTAACCCTATCTGTAACCCTAAACCTAACCCTATCTGTAACCCTCACCCTATCTGTAACCCTAACCCTATCTGTAACCCTAACCCTGTCTGTAATAGGGTTAGGGTTCACAGTGACAGACCAAACTCTGACAGATCAAACTCCCGTTTGTGAGGTTAGTTTCGTTCCGAATTAAAATTTGGACAAACTTTCATAATTTGGAAATTTGAATGTATCGGAAATTTACAAATTAGAATAGTACTGAATTTGAACGAATCCGAAATAATAAAAAAAAAAAATGGACGAAATTTGAATTCAAATAGTTTTCGAATAGTTTTCGAATTCGAAATAGTTTTTCAATTTCCAAATAGAATAAAATAGAATAGAAAATAAAGGAATAGAATATCATTTTTTTCTATTCTATTCCATTCATTTCAATTTTGTTTTATTATTTTTGGAAATTGGAAAACTATTTGAATTCGAAAACGTTTCAAATTCAAAAACAATTCGAAAACGTTTCGAATCAATTTGAAAACGAATAAACTAAACGGATTCCGAAAATGAATTAAATGAGTGAAACAAATATAACTAAAGTCATTTATGTAAATAATGAATTGAAATGAAACAAAACAATTTTTTTCAGTCTGCACATCTCTAGTTGCCATTTTTATTTTATATAGTAAAACATAATTTTATATAGTAAAACATAATTTTATATATTAAAACATTAGTTTAAAAATCCATAAACCTTAAAAAGCTAAAATAAAATAAACCCAAAACCACTTTTTCTTAATACAAATTTTAGTACATGAAATTCCAACTTATGTCTTTTTATCAACCTAAGTACTTTTAAAAACTTTTGAATGAAGAGATTTGAGCAAAGTAAAAACCATTATGTTTTATTCTCACAAAATTACATTTATATTACATTTCTAAAGGCAATGTATATTTTTACATCACATTTTACAACCCCAATGTTTATAAATCTTCTATTTTCAAAAAAATTCTAAAATATTACAGAAGCTTCTCTTGCATTTTTTTGTGAAACCGTTTGTTATTTCAACACTGAACGTGCCATTGCAATACTTCATAAAGGAAAAAAAAATGATGACATTTCAATATTAACAAGGAGTAGGGCAGAATATAAAAAAAAAGAAAGAAAACAATTCCTGACAGACTCCATGGCAGCCTACGTGTGGGTTTACACCGCCTCCTCTCCAATGCTATAGGACCCCATTCCCATAAATTTGGGCTCACAGCCAGAGACTGCGTTCCGTAACTAGCCAACTCTTGATCCATGGGTGGGAACTCTGTCTGCCATGGAGTCCATCAGGAAAAGAAAATTAAGGTAAGTATTTGATAGGAAATTTTCTGTTTTCCTGACGACTGGAGCGACATACTGTAATAGGCCCTGAGCTCTCACACCGGTTTATTCATCCGGACTGGACAGCCACTCTTGCATTTTTTTGTGAAACAGTTTCTGTTATTTCAACACTGAAGTGCCATTGCAATACTTCATAATTTTTTTAAAAAAAAATATGAAATTTTAATATTAACAAGGAGTAGAGCAGAATATAAAAAAAAAACGATTTCCTGACAGATTCCATGGCAGCCTATGTGTGGGTTTACCCTGCCTCCTCTCCACTGCTATAGGACCCCATTCCCATAAGTTTGAGCTCACAGCCATAGACTGCGTTCCTTTTTTGTCCTCCTCTTTGGACTAAGAGAAACACGACGTGTGCACTTATGGTTTCTATATGATATCCATTCCGGATGAATAAGCTCTGAGCATGCTGAAGTCTGGCATATTGAGGAAGCGGTGTGAGAGCCCAGGGCCCAGCCATGGGAAGGCGAGTGGTTTTAGCCATAATGTCCAAGTGGTGGGGGTGGCCTGTGTATGCCCAGGATGGACGAGGTGCAGCTGACTGGCAAGTCGGAAGATGTGCCTATCACAGTATATAGCTCCAGAGGAAGTGACGGCACATTCAACCAGGGGCATCTCACCTTCCATGTCATCTGCAGGGTGGCCTTGTGGGCCTTCAACACTTTCATGAAGCATTATTGCGTTGAACCTGCATCCTTATCTTCTGTAAACTTTAGCTTAAGTATCCTGTCGGTTGACGGGAAAAATTAAAGTTATTTTTGATCAGCATGCCCACCCATGTGGTTTGGCTACTTATTTCCCACACGTAGGCTGCCATGGAGTCTGTCAGGAAAACTGAAAATTTCCTATCAAATACTTACCTTAATTTTCCTTTCCTGATGGAGTTCCGACCCATGGATCAAGAGTTGGCTAGTTACGAAACGCAGACTCTGGCTGTGAGCTCAAATTTATGGGAATGGTGTCCTATAGCATTGGAGGGGAGGTAGGGTAAACCCACACGTAGCCTGCCATGGAGTTCATCAGGAAAGGAAAATTACGGTAAGTATTTGATAGGAAATTTTCCGTTCTCTATGTGGGTCCCATGGAGCATATCATACTACACTTATGCCAATTGTGAATTGGCAGAACAAACAAAATATTATGTAACATTATATAACCGTAACCTGTTTCATTTAAATTTTAGATGAAAAAAATCAAAAGCGCTGTAATCACAGCAATGCCTGGAGGTGAAACACTTTCATCAAATCAGTAACATAGCTTGATTTGATTTTATTTGTTTATTTTATTTTACCAGTGTGTATGCATCTTTGTTAATGTTTTGTATCATTCCGAGCACGTGCAAAGCCTCATTTAATCTTTTAATCTCTGGAATAAAGTCTGTCATCAGTAAGAGAAAGTAGATTGAATTAACGCCCTATTCAGCTCCCCCGGCATGAAAATTACCGAAGGGAAAAATATAACTAAAATTTACAAACTATCACAGTAATGTTGTAGCAGCAAAACAAGCTTGGATGCATGTACAGGAGGTAAATTAATAGAACATCTAGATATAGTATGATTGCTTAAAATGTTACTTTAATATATCTGTTATTTGAGGGAAACGAGAAAAGGCTGAAACCATGAAAATAGAATTTAAAGTGTATGCAAAGTCTTTTTTTTATTTTAGTTTTGAGTACAATGTGAACCTTTCTATCCACATTTTAACCGCTTGCCAACCGTATAGTGTATAAGCACTCTCCATGTGATCCTGCACTTACGGGTCTGGGGCGCTTATGCACGCCATCCTGTGTTCCTACAAAGCAGGAATACGGATATCTGCCTTCCCATAATACAAGCACCTCACACAGTGTACACAAGCACATGTTAGGCACACAGTTAACCTTTTGGTTGCCCCTGATGTTAGCTGGGGGCAGCGGCAATCAACCAACCTCCCTGACAGCGGACTCATTCAGTGACACCCCCCGTGTCACTGAACAGCCACACCAACCCCCACCTGGTCAGCGGAGCCGACTGATCCAAGAGGACCACCGCCGCTGACTGCCCGACACTTACCCCATCTTAGTGGTGGGTCAGGCAGCGGGTAAATGGTGGCAAGATGTGTCCCGGGAGCGGCTCTGTTTCATCTCATAGAGACGCTGTGCGTCTCTTTTCTCCTCCTTCCAATAGGATAGCCTGTACTGTCAACCAAGTTCAGATTCGTTTACATTCAGTACTATTGTAACTTCCAAAAACCAAATTCTTGGGGGAATTTCAATTTGGAACAAACTGCACATGTCTAGTGAAAGCTCATCTGATCAAAGAGGTCATCAACAGCCTCTAAGGGCTACTGCAGTATACAGGTAAAGGGATGTGTGTGCATGAATATTTTTTTTAATTATTAGGGTGTGCTTTATAAAGTGGGATACACACTATAAAAAAAAAAGAAAAACTTTTGTCCGATTTCTCACAATGTTTCTCAGCAAATTGGAACCGATGAAAGAAAATTTGTACTAAAATTGTCGTACGACAAAGGCTTTTTTGTTGTTTATTGTTTCTGATCATGTGCAGTCTTTCTTTTCAGATTTTGCTTGTATGAAAATCGTACAAAAACGGTACGCATTAAACAAAAATTGTTCGTTCTGTTCCCGTACGAGAAAAGTTTTGGAGTTTGTCCCTTCGGGAATTTTCGTATGAAAGTTGTGTACACACTATAAAAAAATCGTACAGAAATTCTTTGGATGAATGTGTGTATGAGCCTTTAAGCTTCAATTACAGTAGAGTGATAGGTGGAGTTGGAAACATCTAGAATGCAGAATCAGACTGATTAGACATGTGCACTGCTGAAATAAATGTTTGTTTTCGTTTCGTCCGTTTTCTTGTTTTCCGGGTCATTCGTTATGATCTAAATTCGTAAATTCAAAATTCAGAAATTTAAGAAAGAACAAAAATTCGAAAGAACGGAAATCTGAAAATTTGAAAGAACGAAAATCTGAAAATTCTAAATAATAGCTGACTAACTAACTAATAATAACTATTACATTTTAAGTATTAGAATTTTCTTGGGCTAGCACAAAGGTAGCTGAATAAAAGACTAACACACCAATATAATCCAACACTTCTTTATTAGTGGTAAAATTCGGCCACGGTGTTATGATAAACGGGGGGGTTACAATTTTATTAAAATAAATAATTAAATAATAAATAAATAAATAAGCCATCTTTGGCTAAGATGTTACAATAACAGGTGTCCATCCAGCAAAGCTGGACGACTACTCCCCAACTTGGACAATCCACAGGACTTAAGCTGACAAACCAAAAACAAGGGGGGGGGTGGGCGCTGCTTCTGACTGGAAGCTGACAACTTCCCGCCGCTCCGTGGACCTTATATAGCCTCCAGCGCGGTAGGCTCGGCGGCGCTCAGCCAATCAGCGCTCTTCTTCGACAGCCAATCCGCGGCTGACCCAGCGGCGTCAGTGAAAAATTCTAACTGACCGCTGGTCTTAAACTCCTGTTGCCACACTGTAGCACCATTAAAATTGCTTAAAAAAGCATTCCAAATCTTAAGATCTTCTTTAATGCTTTTAGATAAGCGGATATGAGCATGTGGGTTACTTAAACCCCGGATAGACAAAGAAAATCTGCGGGAGAATACTCTGGCCATGGGGATGACTCTTGCTGCGAATGCAAATAGCCCCAGAAGAGACTGGGCTTCTTTTAACAGGACTTTCCTTCTAGATAGGAATGACTCAATTAATGACCTCATCTTCTGCAATTTTTGATCTGGCAGCCTAAATTCCATGCTCTCAGAATCGATCACTATGCCTAGAAATTCTATCGTCGTGGAAGGAAGTTTTTTCTTGTGCCAGAGGCACCCCAAAATCCTTACATATCCTACAGAAAGACTGCAAAGCCTCATGGCACTCGTCGGATCCGCTTGCCCCTATGAAAAGAAAATCATCTAGATAGTGGAGGGAAGCCCCATGCGGGAAACTATCGGAGAAAACCCAGTGTAGAAATGTAGAGAAAACCTCGAAGTAGAAACAAGATAGAGAGAACCCCATAGGCATACATTTATCGAAGAAAAATTTTCCTTGAAAATGAAAACCTAACGAGTTAAAACCCTGGGGATGCACCGGTAGAAGGCGGAAGGCCGACTTGATGTCTGCTTTCGCCATCAAGGAACCTTGGCCCATTCGCCGCAACATGACCAGGGCCTCGTCAAAGGAAGAGTAGCAAACTGGAGCTAACACCTCAGCAACCTCGTCATTTAACGATGCCTTCGGAGGGTAAGAGAGATGGTGAATCATCCTGAAAGCACCAGTCTCCTTCTTGGGGACTATCCCTAAAGGGGATAAGCGGAAATTCACAAAGGGGGGGGCCGAGAAGGGGCCCGCAATCCTGCCGTCTGCCAACTCCTTCGTAATTTTTTCCAGCACCACACTCTCGTGCGTGCGAGCCGACAATAAATTTGGAAAGACTTTACAGCCTGATCCTTGAAAAGAAGGTACTAAGAACCCGTCACTGAAGCCCTCCACTAAGAGAGCCGCCATCCTGTGGTCTGGGTAACGGTCTAACCACGGGCGCATTCTTATTAGGTTCACTGGCGTCAGTGCCCTTTCCATGCAATGCCTGATAGGTGGATGTGGATGACTTACGAAAACACCTACAGGCTGGGTGCGTACCGCTACAGTATGAGCACTCGTGCTTATATCTACAATTCGTGAGGTACCTGCACTGGCCCTCATTAAAGGCAAAGCAAAGGCCCTTACGCAAGGTAGACTGAGCCGGGCTGGCCGGTGGTCTAGCGGTGAACTGCGGTTTAGCCGGCAACATCAGGTTGAGCCAAAGGCCTACGTCCTTTGATCCCCAATGCAGCGAGGGGTGAACAGCCAGCTTCTGACGAAAGTTTTCATCATATGTGAACCAAGCTGATCCGCCGAAATGGCGAAAAGCCTCAGCTATTATGTCCACATGCTGGAACAGGCCGGAACACTTATTAGGGAAACGCTCCCCCATTACTGCTGCATAAATGCAGAATGCTTGTAACCAGTTCTGGAATGTCCTAGGGACCGCCCGTCTCCTATCTTCTTCTCTGTCACTAACTGGTTTATCTGTTTTTGCAAGGAACTCCTTAGAAGCGGGCAGAAGTGACAATAAGTCCACAAATTCACCCCTCCAGATTTTTTCCTTAACCGCCTTAGGTAGGTGAAAGCCCAGCGGGGATAAAACACACGGAAGAGGTTCCTTAAATGATGATTCCCCAACTGTCGTCGCTGACAACCTGAGGGGAACCGCATGGTTAATTACATTTGGGCGACTGACATTTTTAAATGGAGCCACTCTCCTAGAATCCTGCATAACAGGGCCAGCCACATCTTGCCATACAGCGCCAATATCGTCCATACATTGTACCTCATAATCCTCCCTCACCTCCCCGTCATGCAAGTCATAACTAGCACCAGCCACCTGTGCACTCTGATAACTCCCAGCTGCGCTTTTACTTTGCAGCTGCGAATACTGTTCAGCACCAAAAACTCTTTGTGCCCCTGACACACCTGTACCCGCACCAGCCACCTGTGCACACTGTAAAACCTCATTAGCACCACTACTATGTGCCCCTTTAAACTGTTGTAAGACATTTGTTAAAGTATCCACTAAAACATTAAACTGTGAAGCCGCAGGTGACATACCTTCTCCATCACCCTGCACTGCAACCACCTGCTCACTCGCCTCCATAGCAGGGGGGGGAGTAGCTTTGCACCCCCGATTTCGGAGTGCCCCTCTTGTCACAGGCCTGCCAACCTTCCTCTGACCGGGTTGCTGAGGGGCGGCAGCCGCACTCTTGCCTTTGGGCTGCTTTCTTGTCCCACTTCCAGCTGCCTTGGAGCCTTTTGTTAGCACTGGGGGGGCGGGAGCAGGGGGAGCCGTGACACTCTCCCCCTCAGGCACTGTCGTAGCCATTCCTCGCCACCGCTGCCCTCTGCTTTCTCAAGCAGCTGGCACAATAGTGCTTCCCGGTCTCCAGGGGCGCGGCGCTTCATGACAGAAGCTGTGCGCGCTGCTTCTGACTGGAAGCTGACAACTTCCCGCCGCTCCGTGGACCTTATATAGCCTCCAGCGCGGGAGGCTCGGCGGCACTCAGCCAATCAGCGCTCTTCTTCGACAGCCAATCCGCGGCTGTTGCTGCCCGCGGCGGCCCGACCTGGAAAACAAAGGGGACAGGCGAGAAGGCTGTCGTGTCCCCTTTGAGCTCGCCCATGTTGGTACAGCTTAACGCTGTGACCCGTCATTCATGCATGTAACAAATACAAATTTATCAGAAGTTACGAATTATCCGAAATAACGAATGCCGCATCTAAACAAATGGAACGGAATGAATTAATAATTAATAAATAATAATAATAAAAAGTTTGTATTATTATTATTGTTATTTATTATTATCAATTAGTTAAGTTCCATTCGTTTAGATGCGGCATTCATTATTTAGGATAATTCGTAACTTTGGAAATTCGTATTCGTTACGTTCACTAAATGCCAAATTTGAAAGGAATTGCAATACCTATAATTTAATAGTTAGTAACAGTTAAGTTATTAGTTAGTTATTATTTTAGTTTTTTTAATTTTTGGGTTTTTGGAATGTCGGATATTCGTTCTTTTTTTCGGAATTTCGTTCTTTTGAATATTCGTTCTTATTTTCGGATTTTAACATTTTTACTTTTCCGAATTCCTAGACTTTTGAATTTTTTAATTCCTGGACTTTCAAATTTCCGAGTATTCGGATATTCAAATTCGAATTTGGATATTTTGAATTTACGAAATATTCAGAAAAAGTTGTTAAACAGGTTTTTGTTTATTCTAATGAACAAATTTGCTGAAATTTGTTAAAAACAAATTAGGAATGAAACAAATTGCACATGTCTATTGTTGATCAGGAGTTCTTATAATGCAACACAGGACTCTATAAAGTATGGCGACCTGGGTGATCAGTCCATACCAGTTTTAAAAAATCACCTTGGGGTAGCATGCTGTGCCCTTTATAGGGCTACAGAACAGCTCCTTAAATCTCCTGATCAGCTTAAAATTACTAATAATGCTTCATAACTATCCAAGCTGTGAGCCTTGTATATGAAATATCAGCCATAAATCATAAGCACCCAGCTTTGTTTATTCAGAACAAAGTCATTTTCCCACCATCCAACCTATATGAATTATATGCAGCTTTTGGCTATTATCATCATGGTACCGCTTTCATTTATATTTTCAAGGACTTCACTTTCACTTGTTTTATAGAAAATGTAGGAAAACAAATGTTTTGTGCTTCCACACTCTAAACAGCCTTAACAGGGAGAAAGACAAAGAAAACCAGCATGAAAAATAGATATGTATAGCTAAAGATGGGTAAAATGAAACTCTACAATTTGTGTAAAGACCCAAATTCCCATATTAGAATACAATAAAGAGAATGTAAAAAAAAGTGTGATATAACATTGCAGGTTCTGGTGAAAGGTAATCTGGAAAGTCTGGCTTTTTCTAGAAGGCCTGTTATGATTTTCCATTGGGTGTTAAACCTGAAGTTTAGGCAGATATAAAACACCCAAATGAATCCAACTGGTTGCATGTTTCGATCTAGAGGACATAGAAAAGAAGATCTACTTACCCACTTCACTGCAACATCTTCTCCCTCCATGTTTCAGCAGTCTAAGATCCTGATGTCACCAAGAGCAATGCAGGGTTCATTTTTAAAGTGGTTCTAAAGCAGGGGTCTCCAAACATTCTGAAGGGCTGATTTATTGGCCAGACTTTGACCAGCAGGAGTAGAAATTTTCCTGGCATCTGTGGGAGTAAACATTTGGTATTAGGGGGAGGAATAGTGCTCCATCTTTGGTATCATTGGGAGGAATAGTGCTCCATCATTGGTATCATTAAGAGCAATAGTGCCCCATTATTGGTATTTTAGGAAGGAATAGGGCCCCATCATTGGTATCAATGGGAGGAATAGTGCTCCATCATTGCTATCATATTGAGGAATAGTGCCCCATCATAGGTATCATTGGGAGGAATAGTGCCCTATTATTGGTAATATTGGGAGGAATAGTGCCCCCATCATTGGTATCATTGGGAGGAATTTTGCCCCATCTTTGGTATCATTGGGAGGATTAGTGCCCCATAATTGGGAAGATAAGTGCCCCATCATTGGGAGGTATAGTGCTGCATCATTGGTATCATTGGGAGGAATAGTGCCACATCATTGGGAGGAATAGTGCTCTGTCATTGGTATTATTGGAAGGAATAGTGCCCCATCTTTGGGAGGAATAAGGCTCCATCATTGGTATCATTGGGATAAATAATGCCCCATTATTGGGAGGAATAGTGCTCCATCATTGCTATCATATTGAGGAATAGTGCCCCATCATTGGTATCATTGGGAGGAATAGTGCCTCATCATTGGTATCATTGGGAGGAATAGTGCCCCCTCATTGCTATCATTGGGAGGAATAGTGCCCTTGTAGCAGTGAAAAATCAGGTCTCCTGCCCTTCCAGTTAGAGTGTGCAGAGCTGTGTAAATTCAGAATTGAATGGACAGAAATACAAATCTATTGACCGGTAAAACACCTGGGTATGGGTATTCCATCTGTGAATTTAGTTGTTTGCCTGGAGTCAAGATTTCATTCCAATTTATTATAATAAAACAAGTAGGCTTTAACTAGACATGTGCACCGCGGAAAAATGTATTCATCTCGTTTCATTCATTTTTTTTTTGTATTTAGGGTCATTCATTATGATCACAATTCGTAAATTCACAAACTTGAAATTTGTAAATTGAAAATTCAGAAATTAAAAAAAAAAATAGTAAATTCGCAAATTCGAAAATTCAAAAGTCTGAAAAAGTAACTAACTAATAACTAATTACTAACTATTATAGGTATTGGAATTTACTTTCAAATTTGGCTGTTAATGAATGTAACGAATATGAATTTATCCAACGTTACAAATTATTCTAAACAACGAATGTCGCATCTAAACAAATGAAACCAAACACATTAATAATAATAATAAATAACATTAATAATAAACAAAAACGTTATATTATTATTTATTATTAATTCGTTCCTTTCCATTTGTTTAGCTGCGGCATTCATTATTTTGGATAATTCGTAACTTTGGATAAATTCAGACGAATTTGAAAGGAAATTATTATTAATTAGTCAATATTTCATATTTTCAAATTTTCTAATTCACAAATGACCAAATTTCAGAATTATTTCGAATTTACCAATCTACAAACCAATTTACAAATATTCAAATTTACAAATATTCTGAAATGAACAAATTTGTCGAAATTCGTAAAAAAAAAACAAATTCGGAACTAAACTAATTGCACATATCTAGCTTTAGCCAATCTGGTGAAATGTTTGTCCCTAAAGTACAAAAGTACACTTCCTCATATCTATACATGAGGGCAAACATTTATGTTATGATCACAATTCGTAAATTTGAAAATTTGTAAATTCAAAATTCGTACATTTGAAAAAAAATTATAAATTCAAAATTCGTAAATTCGAAAAAAATTGTGAATTTGAAAAATTATTATGGAACTTAAAAAAAAAAATCTTACAGTCTTCACAGATAAAAGAACTTTAAGCCAACCTGGCCAGTGAAATCATACTCTGGGCCAGGTTATCAAAAGAGATACGACGGTGTATCTCAAGATACACCGTCGTATCTCTGTTTTTGGCCCCGGGTATCTATGCGTCTGATTCCTAGAATCATTTACGCATAGATACAGCATAGATCCGACAGGTGTAAGTCACTTACACTGTCGGATCTTAGATGTAATTATACGCTGGCCGCTAGGTGGCGTTTACGTTGATTTCTCATTTGACTATGCAAATGAGCCTGATACGCCGATTCCCAAACGATTTTGCGCCGCCTCGTCGTTGTTTACGTCGTTTACGTAAGCGTAAGGTTACCCCTGCTATATGAGGGGTAACCTTACGTCAGTCTGCCGTATGCCATGTTAAGTATGGCATCGGGTCAGCGTCGTCTTTTCCATCGTTTTACTAAGTCGTTCGCGAATAGGACTTTACGTCAATGACGCTCACGTCGGCTTCATTGACGTTTTCCGTCGTGAGTCGGAGCATGCGCACTGGACTATTTTTACGGCCGGCGCATGCGCAGTTCGATCGGCGCAGGGGCGCGCTTAATTTAAATACAAGCCGCCCCCTTTAAATTACGCGGCCATACGCCGGGCCATTTACACTACGCCGCCGCAAATTACGGAGCAAGTGCTTGGAGAATACGGCACTTGCTCCAGTAAGTTGTGGCGGCATAGTGTAAATGGCTTACACTACGCCGCCGCGGATTCTATGTGAATCTGCCCCTCTGGCTTTAAGACTATGAAAAGTTCAGCTACTAGCTCTTTGGGGAAAGGCCACCACACCTTAATCAAGGACCCAGCTTCTAAGGTACCCTGATTAGTTTGAATTTCCTTCATGGCACTTTGATCTCATTACTCAGCATGCTAGGTCTCAAACCTTGGTCTCTATTGGGACACATAGGGGTTATTTACTAAGACTGGAGCACTCAGAATCTGGTGCAGCTGTGCATGCTAGCCAATCAACTTCTAATTTCGGCTTGTTCAATTAAGCTTTGACAAAAAAACCTGTAAGCTAATTGGTTTCTATGCCGAGCTGCACCAGATTTTGCACCCTCCAGTTTTAGTGAATAAACCCCGTGGTCTCCTTCCATAGGTGACAGGCTTAAAGGTACTTTAAAAAAACAAAACATGTTATACTTTACTGCTCTGTGCAGTGGTTTTCCACAGAGCAGCCCCGATCCTTCTCTTCTTGGGTCCCCTGCAGTTGCTCCTCTCTCCTCCTCTTTTTTCAGTGCCCCCATAGCAAGCGGCTTGCTGTGGGGGCACTCATGGGTGCTTGCTACTGAGCCCTGCTCTGTGTGTCCATAAGACACACAGAACGGGGCTTGGCCCCACCCTGGCTCCCTCCAATGGCTCCTGTTCAGCCAATGAGGAGGCAGAGACTTGGGAGAGCAGTTGCTCTGATACACTTTGCTGGACGGCAATTAAGCGGGGGCTGCAGGGAGAGCTGTATACTAAAGGTTTTTGACCTTCATGTATAAAATGCATGAAGGTCCAAAACCTTCAGTCTTTAGAACCACTTTAATGCCGCGTACACACGATCGGATTTTCAGTCAGAAAAATCTTGGATGTTTTTTCCGAAGGAATTCTGCTCAAGCTTAGCTTGCATACACACGGTCACACAAAAGTTCTCGGAGCTTTCGACCGTCAAGAATGTGGTGACGTACAACGCTATGACGAGCCGAGAAAATGAAGTTCAATGCTTCGGAGCATGCATCGAAATGTTTCCGAGCATGCGTTGGAATTTTGCGCGTCAGAATTGCTACAGAATTTTTTCCGTCGGAAAATTTGAGAACAGCTGTCAATCTTTTGTTGGCGGAAATCCCGACAGCAAAAGTCCAATAGAGCATACAGTCGGAATTTCCGTTCATAGATCACATAGGGCTTTTGCTGTCTGAATTTCCAATTGTGTGTACGGGTTATTAGAGTAGCAGTTAGCTATCTATGTCCCTTCCTTAGGCAGGAAGTCTGGGAAAAGGCTGACTTCCCAAGGTCACTCCTGGATATTTATACCCTCTACCAGCTTGCACCACTAGCAGTAAACCTTCTGATGGTTGGCCAAAAATTCATAAATATTTATAACTGAGCATTGCAGCCTCCCACACTATTACCAGGTACACTCCCTAGCAGCCTGGAAAAGCAAACAATAACTAGATGTAGTGCACCCCACGTGGGAGCCACTGGTGAAATGGTTTCTCTCTACCCTGCACAGCATGTTTTATTGAGGGGATAAAACTTGGAGAGGTATTATGGAATAACTTCAGGGACAACTCACCTATATACCGTCTATATACACTTCTTTCTCTTCCTCAAGCACTTCACTTGTTTGCAAAGAAAGAACAGACTCAGCTGGGATATGTTTAATGAACCTGGCAAAGCATTCATGTGGCTACTGATCATTGCACCACCTCTTCAGGCACTTCCAGTCCACCTGGTTGCAGCTGCCTCTTTCACTAGCCCTCCAGGCTACTTCCTAAAGTCCTCCCAGTCTCACTCACCTGGCTGACTTCTCCTGGAGAACTCCTGGACATGCTGACCTTCTCCAGCTGTCCTCACTCTTGCTCCTGTGTCTCCAGGAAGGATATCCTCTATGTGTCCCAGAGGGTCCCACCAGCACCCAAGCCCCAGGCCCGAGGTCACCCCCACCTCTGACTAGGGGGCACCCTCAAGGGCCTCAACATCCTCCTCAGCACTCCTTCTCAATATTCCACCCAACTGCCCCTAATGGCATTACTCAACAGTATTTAAGAGGTGTCCACCCCCTGCCAGCCCACTTTCCTGGGGATTGGCTGGAGCCCTCATCAATACTCCAAGCAGCGTATCCTAAACTCCACCCTCTACCTCTGGAAGCTTCTCCAAGATGCCAGAGAGCAGGGGGAGTTGCCAGAGGAAATGCTTGATGAGTCATCCAGCCTCCCTGAGTCCCTCAACCCTGACCCAGACTCCACTCGGGCTTGCCTGCCAGCCAAGCCTTAATGTATATACCCTAACAACTATATACCCTAGAACACTAGCTAGAGGGTGCTACACAGAACTTAGGAGAGACCCCAAAATGCTGAAACATTAGTCAAGATCAATTACTGACTACAGCCTAGCCTTTACATTTAAATAGATCCTACTGCTTAGGACAGGGTGTCTACACTGTGTATTGTCATCCCTAATGCCCACAATAACTGTTACCTAGATTGAGACTGGAATTTGCTGCTTGATATATAAAAATTTCCAGATGTAGAGTAGAGCTGCACAATTAATCGCGGAGAGAATCGCAATCTCGATTCTCCCCGCCCGCGATCTCCCCGCGGGATGACCCGCGATTTTCGGGTGCAGCCATAAATTATTCTCACCTGTCCCATGTGCATGTGTCCCGGAAGTCGCTCACATTCCCCATCACCACCATCCTCCAATCCGCAGCAGGAACGTCATCATCCGCCGCCTGCTGCCACACCGCATGGCATGCCGGTATATGTAGTCCCGCCTCTGTTGTTAGTGAAAGGGGAGGTCTCCTTGTAGAACTACCAATCCCAGGATTCCTAGCGGGCCTGGTTCCAGACAGGGAGCGGAGCAGAGAATGCTGACCGGAGCCAGGGAGATGAGGGCAGGTGCTAGGGGAGCCCGGCCGGAGCTTTACCGCTGGAGGAGGCAGAAGATGGGGGGGCACCAAGGTGAGGGCCGGCGGAGGGGTTCCGTGTATCCCGGAGCCTGAGAGAGCGAACCATTGTACTACCTGGGGGCCTGAGCGAGAGTATACATATATGGATAGGGGTGACAACATGGGCAATGGTGACAACATGGGCAATGGTGACAACATGAGTAGAGGTGGCAATATTGACAAGAACAGGGTTTATTACCGCTTTAAATAAAAAAAAATTGAGAATCGTGAGAGAATAGTGATCTTCATTTTATGCAAAAGAATCGCGATTCTCATTTTTCCCAGAATCGTGCAGCTCTAATGTAGAGTCAATTTGTAAAAAGCAAGACACACTGATAAAGGGTAGGGAGGGTAGGAATTGTTATAAATAAAAAATAACATTGTTTTCTTTGCTTCCCCTTTAAATGTCTCTGGAATTTTATAAAAAAAAAAAATTGTCATATTGCAGCAAGTTACTTCTTAATTGTAATATCTTTTTGAAGCCCATTATTGCTTAATATCCTGTTGATACACAATCCTCTGTGCTGCTCCTTGTGTGATGGTTTACTTCTGAAGGCAGAAAAAAGCTTAGAGAAAGAGCATTAGCGGCCTTTAATCAGCATGCTTGTCACTGCGGAGATGCATGCATCGCTAAATAGCTGGTTTGATGATTCGTGTGATGTATTACTGCCTGCTGTTAACTATTTTGGCTGGCTTTTTTTTTGGAGTGGAATTTTTTTCTTCTGATATTTTCCTTTATTGTAACCTTTATGTCTTAAGTCTATTATGCAAAGGATGAAAAGACAAACAGATAAATCTATTGTTATGATAATCATTGTGATAAGCTTCTTAGAATCCATACACTTGGGTAATCCTTGGGTGTGTCCACGTGTGTTTGAGCGGCGATGTGCTTTACAGCCGGTGTATGTCAAGAGGTCCTGGTTTGGGGTAATGTAACACAGGCTGAAGCTGAAAGGGTTGGCAAAAATCTGTTTTCATTTGATGATCAAAAGTTTGAAAAAAATGGTAATACAAAGATATGTGGTCATGGGAGGTATGTCATTGAAATCCAGAAGCTTCCATTCTTTACGGTGAATTTTCAGTACCACTTTGACAACCTCTGGATGTGCTTATAGTTCTATAGTATGTACTTGAAGTGTCAGCTACTGCATACAATACCAACCTGTCTTGTAAATGACGTCTATAACAGCCTGAGGCAATATTGAACAATGAATAAATTAGTAGCAGATTATAAATATGGTTCAGCCTATACAGTAGGAAACGCTCAGTGTTGACAATTCAAACGGCCATAACTCTTCGATAAGAAGTACTCAAAAGAAAATAGATGGATCCATCATCGTGCAAATTGAAGAACTCCTTGAAAAAGTCATGTGGCGGTGACAAAACGCATTGGGGCGGAGCCATTGACGTAATCACAAGGTTGGGGTCAGTTAAAATTGGGAGTGAGATCAATGGTTCATGGTCCTTAAAGGGGTTGTAAAGGTATGATTTTTCTCCCATAATAGCTTCCTTTACCTTAGTGCAGTCCTCCTTCACTTACCTCATCCTTCCATTTTGCTTTTAAATGTCCTTATTTCTTCTGAGAAATCCTCACTTCCTGTTCTTCTGTCTGTAACTCCACACAGTAATGCAAGGCTTTCTGCCTGGTGTGGACTGTCATGCTCACCCCCTCCCTTGGACTATGGGAGAGTCAGGATGCTCTCTACATTGCAGATAGAGAAAGGAGCTGTTTGTTAGTGGGAGCCCTGGCTCTCCTGTAGTCCAAGGGAGGGGGCGAGCACGACACTCCACACCAGGAAGAAAGCCTTGCATTACTGTGTGGAGTTACAGACAGAAGAACAGGAAGTGAGGATTTCTCAGAAGAAATAAGGACATTTAAAAGCAAAATCGAAGGATAAGGTAAGTGAAGGAGGACTGCACTAAGGGAAAGGAAGCTATTTAGGGGGAAACAAATTGTACCTTTACAACCCCTTTTTTGGGACTAGTGTCTTAATTTCTGCTGTTACATCTGTGCACTAGACAATGTGCACAATAAAATTTGAGTGGTTTTAGGTTGTTTTTTTTTAATTATATATTTTATATATATATATATATATATATATATATATATATATATATTTGCATAATAATGGATCCTTCTATTGAGTACCTCTTATCCCTTTTGGGAGGAGTGCAATAATGAAGAGCAATGGCCGTTTGAAATGTCAAAACTGAAAGTTTTACATCTGCAGCCAAATCATATGTTGGTCCCAACAAAAGGGCAACGTGCTTATAAATAGGGCAGGACTTAGGGTGGTGGGGGCCCCTGGGCTTAATAATCGAAGGGGCCCCCTGGAGCAAAGAAGCGGGGGGTGGGTCGCCGACCGATCATAGTTGTTGAGGGGGGGGGGCTGGATCTACCAGCCGAGACCTATCGAAGTTGTTGAGGGGGCAGTGTGCCGACCGATTATACTGATTATACTTGTTAAGAGGAGGGATCGGCCGGCCGATCAAAGTTGTTGAGCCAGCTGCAGTGAGCATCAAAGCTGTTGAGCAGGGGGGCTGGGGGCTGCCGAGAATTACATCCATCCGCCAAAGTTGTTGATCGCGGGGGGAGGGGTGCCGAGGATTACATCCATCCGCCATAGTTGTTGACCGGGGGGGGCAAGGATTACATCCATCCGCCGAAGTTGTTGAGCGGGCGGTGCCGAAATTGCAGCGATTGCCACAAATTGCCGTGAAATTGCGGGAGGGGATTGCCGCGAACGGGGAATTGCCGCGATTGCTGCAAAATTGCGGGAGGGGGTTGCCGCGATTGCCGCGAACGGGGGATTGCAGCGAAATTGCGGAAGGGGGTTGCTGGGATTGCCGTGAACGGGGGGTTTCCGCGATTGGGCCCAGGGCCCCCTATTAGGCGGGGCCCATGGGCTTGAGCCCAGTCAAGCCCAATGGTAAGTCCGGCCCTGCTTATAACCTATAACCCATATACAGTGCCTTGCAAAAGTTTTCACCCCCCTTGGTGTTTTTACCTATTTTGTTACATCCTTTGGTTCAATGTTTTTTTTAATCTGAATTATATGTGATGGATCAGAACACAATAGTCTAAGTTGGTGAAGTAAAATTTGAAAAATAAATACATAAATCTATTTTTCATAAATAAGAAACTGATAATTGGCATGTGCGTATGTATTCACCCCTTTGTTATGAAGCCCAAAAAAAGCTCAGGTGCAACCAATTACCTTCACAAGGCACATAATTAGTGAAATGATGTCCACCTGTGTGCAATCTAAGTGTCACATGACCTGTCATTACATATACACACCTTTTCGAAAGGCCCAAGAGGCTGCAACACCTAAGCAAGAGGCACCACTAACCAAACACTTCCATGAGGGCCAAGGAACTCTCCAAACAAGTAAGGGACAATGTTGTTGAGAAGTACAAGTCAGTGTTAGGTTCTAAAGAAATATCCAAATCCTTGATGATTCCTAGAAGCACCATCAAATCTATCATAACCAAATGGAAAGAACATGGCACAACAGCAAACCTGCCAAGAGACTGCCGCACACCAAAACTCACGGACCGGGCAAGGAGGGCATTAATCAGAGAGGCAGCACAGAAACCTAAGGTAACCCTGGAGGAGCTACAGAGTTCCACAGCAGAGACTGGAGTATCTGTACATAGGACGACAATAAGCCTTACGCTCCATAGAGTTGGGCTTTATGGCAGAGTGGCCAGAAGAAAGCCATTACTTTCAGCAAAAAACAAAATGGCACGTTTCGAGTTTGCGAAAAAGCATGTGGGAGACTCCCAAAATGTATGGAGGAAGGTGCTCTGGTCTGATGAGACTAAAACTGAAATTGTTGGCCATCAAAGAAAATGCTATGTCTGGCGCAAACCCAACAGTGTAATAATATTTTTTTTTTAATCAAAATTCATAATTAAAAAATGTTTTAAGTGCCCCCGTGCCCTCATGCTAGTGCACAAAGGCACACGCGCTTGTCAGTCCCGCGCGCACGCAAAAAGCGATCGTCCCACACATGTGAAGTATCGCCACGAACGTCAGATCATAGGCAGTAATTCTAGCCATAGACCTCCTTTGTAAATCTAAAGTGGTAACCTGTAAAGGCTTCACCTATGGATAGTAAAATTGATGTTTTTTGTCACCATTGCAGGGAAACGTGCAATTTTAAAGCATGGCACATTTAGTATCCATATGCTTCTTTGATATTTTACAAAAAATTGGGTTATGTATTGTGTTGTTTTGCATTAAAATCCCCAAAAAGTTCATATTTTTTTTCAAAAATTGCATTTGAAAAAATGTGGTGCAAATATCGTGTGAAATAAGAAATTGCAAAAGCTATAAATTTATTCTCTGGGGCCTCTGCTTTGAAAAAAATATATAATGTTTGGGCATTCTAAGTAATTTTCTAGCAAAAAATAAATAAAAAAATGATTGTTATATGCAGGGCTTTTTTTCAGGGGGAACTTGGGGGAACTCAGTTCCACCACCTTTGGCTCAGACCCTTTGGTGCCTGCTCACCACAATCACTTGTAAACACAGAAGTCTGGCTTCCGTGTTTACAAGTGACAGCTCTGCACTCTGTGTGTAACCCCCCTGAACTCTGCACTCTGTATGTAATGCAATCCTGGTATTTAATGCCCCTTTAAGACCCTTCTACTGTTTGTGAAATCTAAACGGGGTCGTGGTTGAGTTCCTGCACCTATTTTCTGAGAAAAAAAGCTCTGGTTATATGTAAACAAAAAGTGCCATAAAAAGCCTAATGCCGCGTACACACGACCATTTTTAATGGTCTAGAAAAAACGACATTTTTTTCAACCCGATTATTGTTAAACCGGCCTTGCCTACACACGATCGTGAAAAAAAAATGCTCTAGCAAAGCGCGGTGATGTACAACACGTACAACAGGACTATAAAGGGGAAGTTGCTTTTGCTGATTTCGTGTTAGTAAAAGTTTGGTGAGAGACGATTCGCGCTTTTCAGTCTGTTACAGCGCGACAAATGTGCTATCTCCATTACGAACGCAAGTTTTACCAGAACGAGCGCTCCCGTCTCATAACTTGCTTCTGAGCATGCGCGTTTTTTTCACGTCGTTAAAGCCCACACACGACCATTTTTTACAACGTTAAAAACTACAACGTTAAAAACGGCGTGAAAAATTAGAGCATGTTCTAAATTTTTAATGCCCATTTTTTACGTTGTGAAAAATGCTCTGGAGCCCACACAATTGTTTTTAACCTCACTGGCGGTATGATTATTTCAGAAAAAAAGGTGCGGAAAGCGGTACAATGTTTTGCAAGGAAATTTGGCGTTTTATACTGTAGGCCTGTAATTCTTAGGAATAACTCACATAAATCTGTCCAAACAAGAGTCTAGTAGGCATACCGGGTATGACATTTTTTTAAAAACAAAATTATAAATTATAATATAATAAATAATTATAAATAATTATAACAAATAATAATATAATTATAATAAAAATTATTCAATAATGTAATCAACTCAAAATCACTGAAATTTGCTGAGTTGCAGAATTGTCGCTGTCATTACTTACTTATTTTTTTATGACAAATTTCCCCACAAATCGCTATCGCACAATTCTGCAAGTGATTATAATTTATTATCGCTGTTTTCTAGTTGTGGATTCAGCGAGGCGAGCCCGAGTCTGACTCGGGGTTACCGATCGCAGCACAGAAATGTAACCCCGAGTCAGACTCGGGAATACCGCCAGGGGGGTTAATGACATTAAAAAAAAAAGTGTTTTTTACAACCTGAAAAAACGGTCGTGTGTGCGCGGGATAACTGTTAAACTGTTGCAAACTAAAATAGAGCTTTGCCATGTGTTGTGCTAAAAGGTAAATTATAGTGCCATAATAAACAGGGCAAACCAAAAAAATACCGTTAACTTTTTATATTTATAATAATATTGCATATGTTGAATGTATCCCTTTTAGAAAAAATAAATAAAAATATGTACTTTTTCAATTCTTTGCCGATTTACAAAATAAATAAATAAATCATAGAAAGTTAACCCTTGAAAGGTAATAGTATCAAAATACAAACAACACTTATATAACTAAAGGAATAACAAAGGTCATAGGCCTATAGCTTTAAAAAATGTAAAAATGCATTTGAATTTTGAACATTATAAAAATAGTGTACATTTACATTTATTGTTGTTTTTGCCAATGTGTTAAGTTAATTTGTGATCATTCTGAGTCTGAAGCCTACAACAGCATCCTTAAACCAAGTAACAGATGGTTCCCACCAAGCCTGCTTTCACATCTTGCCATATAAAAATCATTACCTGAAGGCAGACGTGACTCTCTGCTGCCTATTTTGTTAACTGACTTAACACCCTGTTGCTTCTACCGTGTCTCACAATACCATTGCTATGTATCATCAAGCTTTATATACTTTCTTCTGCACTGCCTACCACCAGTGGTTTGTTCCTTTACTTTCACCTTTCCTGCCTTTTTTGCTTATTTTATTGTTTTAAGAAGTAGTGTGTTGTACTATGTTAGCCATTTGCATTTTTATAAAAAAAAAATTGTTATGGCAGCGATCTGTGATTTTTATCGTGATTGTGACATTATGGCGGACACATCGGACACTTTTGGCGCTATTTTGGGACCATTCACATTTATACAGCGATCAGTGCTATAAATATGCACATATTACTGTATAAATGTCACTGGCAGGGAAGGGGTTAACCACTAGGCGCTAGGAAGGGGTTAAGTGTGTCCTAGGGAGTGATTCTAAGGCCCCGTACACACGAGGAGACATGTCCGATGAAAACGGTCAGCGGACATGTCTCCTGGGAGCTTTTGGTCTGATGTGTGTACACACCATCAGACCAAAATCCCTGCGGACAGAGAACGCGGTGATGTAGAAGACACAGACGTTCTCAAACACGGAAGTGCAATGCTTCCACGCATGCGTCGAATCAATTCGACGCATGCGCGGGATTTCGGGAAGCTGGTTACACGTCATAACCAGCGGACATGTCCGATTAGGTGTACTAACCATCGGACATGTCCGACGGACATGTTTCCAGCGGAAAAAGTGTCTTAGCTTGCTAAGAAACTTTTGTTCACTGGAAACCTGTCCGCTAGGCCGTACACACGGTCGGACATGTCCGCGGAAACTGGTCCGCGGACCAGTTTCAGCGGACATGTTCGACCGTGTGTACGCGGCCTTATACGCCGATAAATACGGTATTCCCTTTGCAAGCCAAAATTCACCTAGAAAAAAAAATCCCCCCTCTTCCCAGTACAAGTCCTACTGAAATCCCCCGTTCCAGCACAAACCTTAAACCCTCCTTTCAGCTCAGATTCTCTCTCTCCCAAAATCTCCCCTCCTGACACAAATTCCCCCCATCCTTAAATCAACCATCCGGCACAAATGATGTCATTGTTAAATGTTACTGGAGCCGCGCCAGGCCAAGCTGATCAAGAATTTCCATAGATGCCAATGTTAAATATTACGGGAGCCGTGCCATGCCAAGCTGACCAAGAATTTACATAGACGCCAATGTTAAATATTACGGGAGCCGTGCTATGCCAAGCTGGCCAAGAATTTACCTTAGATGCCAAAGTTAAATATTACAGGAGCCGTGCCATGCCAAGCTGACCAATATCTCCCTTGACTTAATGCAAAACCGCAAATGACGTCCACAGCCGCGGCTGCTAAAGGAGGAAGTGAAATTTAAATCAGGAAAGTGAACAGAAAAATAAATAATAAATTGCCAATTCATTTTAACCACTTAAGGACCGCTGCACGACAATATACGTCGGCAGAATGGCACGGCTGGGCACATCAACGTATATGTACGTTGCTCTTTAAGCCCAGCTGTGGGGGGCGCGTGCGCTCCCGCAACCCGGTCCGAAACTCCGGGACCACGGGACCCGCGGACCCGATCGCCGCTGGAGTCCCGCGATCGGTCCTCGGAGCTGAAGAACGGGGAGAGCTGTATGTAAACACAGCTTCCCCGTTCTTCAATGTGGCGGCGTCATCGATCGTGTGATCCCTTTTATAGGGGGACACAATCGATGACGTCACACCTACATCCACACCCCCCTACAGTTGTAAACACACTTGAGGTCACACATAACCCCTTCAGCGCCCCATTGTGATTAACTCCCAAACTGCAACTGTCATTTCCACAGTAAACAATGCATTTTAAATGCATTTTTTGCTGTGAAAATGACAATGGTCCCAAAAATGTGTCAAAATTGTCCGATGTGTCCGCCATAATGTCGCAGTCACAAAAAAAATCGCTGATCGCCGCCATTAGTAGTAAAAAAAATAAAAAAATAAAAATGCAATAAAACTATCCCCTATTTTGTAAACGCTATACATTTTGCGCAAACCAATCGATAAACGCTTATTGCTATTTTTTTACCAAAAGTAGGTAGAAGAATACGTATTGGCCTAAACTGAGGAAAAAAAATGTTTTTTTATATATTTTTGGGGGATATTTATTATAGCAAAAAGTAAAAAATATTGAATTTTTTTTTAAATTGTAGCTTTATTTTTGTTTATAGCGCAAAAAATAAAAACCGCAGAGATGATCAAATACCACCAAAAGAAAGCTCTATTTGTGAGAAAAAAACTACGCCAATTTTGTTTGGGAGCCACGTCGCACGACCGCGCAATTGTCAGTTAAAGCGGCGCAGTGCCGATTTGCAAAAGGGGGCCTGGTCCTTTAGCTGCATTTTGGTCCGGGGCTTAAGTGGTTAAGGATGCACATTAGTGCCGTATGGTGAGGAGTGAAAAATGTGGGTGGAATTGCACTTTAAGTCTCTACTTTGTTCTCCTGGGGGTAATTTCAGAGTAATATTTGTATTTTTAGGGGTTTGCATGGGGAGCTCATTTGCATATTCAGGGCAGATCTTTTGTTTAAAGAAATGTAGTACAATTTATTGTAAGTAGTTACAGCATGATCATACTATAGTATATTGCACTTTTAGCTGGATTTTGTCCTAAAATACAATAGTACTTGTAGAGGAGATAATTTACCAGAACTGAAGGGGGAAATGTGAAATCTTTTCAGTCCATTTTCTTCAATTTGTATGCTCTTGTGTCTCTAAAACTTGATGTATTACTTTTTGATGTACTAAAGTGAAGGCATCGGCTCATTTGCATACGCTTGTTTTTGTCTCTGATACAGTGAAATATTTTTTGCACCTAATGGGACTTGTCACTAATTTATTATCATTAAAATGACATAGGGAGACGGGCAGATGGAGAATAAAACTTTTGACAACAATTACAAAGCTTAAGGACTTGATCAAAATGCGTGAGCGCAGGCAACAATTGCAGGCTTTGTATCCAACACCTCTCTGTCTCACCTCTTTCCGATGGATGATAAAAGTATTCATTCCCCTTTATCGTGGAAGTCTGCAATTTTTGTGAGTCAAGAGCTTAAAGTGCAATGTCCTAGTTTTTGCTTCTTTCCCCTCCCTCTCCTCACATTAGCAAAAAAAAGTAAAAAAGAAAGTAAAAACTTTTCATTATCTTTTTTTAAACTTCCTAAATTCCTCGTGCGACGTGGCTCCCAAACTAAATTGGCGTCCTTTTTTTCCCACAAATAGAGCTTTCTTTTGGTGGTATTTGATCAACTCTGCGGTTTTTATTTTTTGCGCTATAAACAAAAATAGAGCGACAATTTAGAAAAAAAATCAATATTTTTTACTTTTTGCTATAATAAATATCCCCCAAAAATATATAATAACATTTCCTCAGTTTAGGCCGAAACTTATTCTTCTACCTATTTTTGGTAAAAAAAAAACGCAATAAGGTTTGTGCAAAATTTATAGCGCTTAAAAAATAGGGGATAGTTTTATTGCATTTTTATTATTATTTTTTTTTTTTTACTACTAATGGCGGCGATCAACTTTTACTTTCGTGACTGCGACATTATGGCGGACACTTCGGACAATTTTGATACATTTAAAATGCATTGTTTATTGTGAAAATGACAGTTGCAGTTTGGGAGTTAACCACAGGGGGTTATGTGTGACCTCAAGTGTGTTTACAACTGTAAGGGGGTGTGGCTGTAGGTGTGACGTCATCGATTGTGTCCCCCTATAAAAGGGATCACACGATCGATGACGCCGTCACAGTGAAGAACGGGGAAGCCGTGTTTACACACGGCTCTCCCCGTTCTTCAGTTCCGGGGACCGATCGCGGGACTCCAGCGGCGATCGGGTCCGCGAGTCCCGCAGTCACGGTCACGGAGCTTCGGACCAGGTCCGACCCCACGGCTGGGCTTAAAGGACAACTTACCTATACGTTGATGTGCCCAGCCGTGCAATTCTGCCGACGTATATCAGCGTGAAGGGGTCGTTAAGTGGTTAAAGGGCCCTTAAACCATTACCTTTAAGTCAAACCTCTCATTAGAGTTAACGGTCAATAGTTTGGCCTGGGGTTCCTGTTTAGTATTAGTAATATCTGCAAGTACTCAATAGTTGTTGAAGGTATTTACGGATTATCTGTCACTGACTGTATTGACGATGTCTATTTGTATATCTTATAAATTTGTTTGAGCACTATGAAAAATCACTTCAACCAAATCCTGGTAGTTTTTCCGGGATCTGGCTGACCAATACCATTTTAAATATTTGCTGCCTAAGTAAATTGAAGAAAACATTAATACTTGAACTGCGTCAGTGTGTCATTACTATGGTATTCTACTAATCACATTGCCAGGTGTGCCAGAGGGGCTGAGGCCATTCCTGGGGTTAAGAGGCAGAATAACGGACTGAACAAACTTAAAGCGGAGGTTTACCCTAATTTACAAATCATCGTTCATCCCACCGTCTCAGTTTTAAAGTTAAAGTTAGCTATCATTTTTTTTTTTAAATAAATCCCATACCTTGTTTATGATGTCTAAACCAGGCACTTCCTGGTTTAGCTCCCGCGGGAATGGGCGTGTCCATCTAGGGATTACTTTGCAATGTCTCCTGGGAGCACAGCGTGATGCTGCCCAGGAGACGATAATCTCTACCTAACAAGACGAACTATCGCGTGATTTCACACGTCACGTGACTCTTGCAGCCAGTCACGTGACGAGGGCGGATACATTTCCGCCATTTTAATTCAGGGCAAACGGGAAATCGCCAATACTGTGTAGTGTTGACGGCGCCGCTCGCCGTCAACACTGCACATGCGCGGGATAGAGCGGTGAATGCTGGGACATTAGCATTCACTGCATCCCAGAAGAATTTGCTTGTGGGCTTTAGAGTGCCCACAAGCAAGATGGAAGCGTCCTGCACATATTTTTATAAAATATCTTTTGCGGAAGAATGACAGTGTGGGGGGCTATGAAATTTGGACACGTAAGTACTGTATTAACTATATTAAGAGCGGCAGGTGGATATAAAAAAACAAATTCCCATGGAACCTACGCTTTAAGCAGCTCCTTCAGGGGTATCGATACAGATGTAATCCACCCCACGTGGTTGGTTTGTGCAGAGTATGAGCGATAACTAAATTTAACACACATGTTCCACACTCACGTCTGAGATCTTGTAACACTAACAAGTCACATAACATCGGGGAGGGAAAATTGCTAATTGGGCCCAATTTGGACATTTTCACTAAGGGGTGTACTCACTTTTGTTGCCAGCGGTTTAGACATTAATGGCTGTGTGTTGAGTTATTTTGAGGGGACAGCAAATTTACAAAATTATACAAGCTGTACACTCACTACACAACATTGTAGAAAAGTGTAATTTCAAAAATGTACATAAAATGTGAGATCAGTCTTCTTTACAAATAGAGGTACCCCATGTGTATGGTGGTGACCCTATCTAAAGTGCCTAGCATAGCCCAGAAGAACCCACCCTGGGGAAGGCCTCTCATGTGGCCCTTGTTTGGCGACTAACGAGGAGGGAAACATAAAGGACGTGACAACCATGGCCGTATCCCCCCCCCATTACAAGTGAGTAGCCAACAACACAGAGTTTCTCCAAAAAGGTGTTTCAGCAACCCTAACCTATCCATGTCACATAAGGATGAAAGGAGCTTCCCTGGGCCAGCATGGTCATTTCTGGTGGCCAACCAAGGGCCTGCTTACAGGAATCTCATTAAAAATGAATAGACTGCCTTCATGTAACACACATTAACGTGCAACATAACACATGTTAACATGCTTGTGCTAATACACCGCACAGGGGTAAAGTTGACCTGAGCGATAAACTATAATACCACAAGTATTGGAACGCCTGCCTATACACGCACATGAACTTTATTGGCATCCCAGTCTTAGTCCGTAGGGTTCAATATTGAGTTAGCCCACCCTTTGCAGCTATAACAGCTTCAATTCCTCTTGGAAGGCCGTCCACAAGGTTTAGGAGTGTGTCTATGGGAATGTTTGACCATTCTTCCAGAAGGGCATTTGTCCACTGATGTGAACAAGAAGGCCTGGCTCACAGTCTCCGCTCTAATTCATCCTAAAGGTGTTCTATTCAGTTGAGGTCAGGACTCTGTGCAGGCCAGCCAAGTTCCTCCACCCCAAACTCGCTCATCCATGTCTTTATGGACCTTTTTTAAAGTTCATGTGCATGTAAAGGCAGGTGTACCAATACTTGTAGTGTATATGACATATTTAATTGCTGAAGATGTCAGAAGAGATATTAATTTCAATACATCTTATTTACTACATTGATTCAAAATTAGTGAGGGTGCAAAATCTGGTGCAGCTCTACATAGAAACCAATCAGCTTCTAGGTTTTATTGTCAAAGCTTAATTGAACAAGCTGAAGTTAAAAGCTGATTGCAGTGGCGGCCCATGCATTAGGGGCGCCCATCCATGCATCCGCCCCCTGATCTACATACAGGGACACCGGACGCATGGATTTTGATGCCAGTTTTTTTTTTGAAACTTGATTAAAGCCAGAGGCTCTAATGGGCTTCAAAAAAAGGTGGGCTCCGGGTGCAAAGCACTGCGCCTGAAGCCCACCCAGTTGTGTGATGATAATGAAGGAATATTCATTATCGCCACACTGATCATCCTCCCTGCGAATCATGAAGCTGGTCTGAGACCCATCACCTGATTGGCTGAAAGGACAGGCGATCTTATTGGATGCCTAGCAGGAGGAGAATAGAGATGCACGACAGAAGCCTTGATTTAGGAGAGGACACAGGAGCCACAGTTAGCTGCCCATCACCCACTGCCTGACCCACAGCTCCCCGTCCATCACCCACTGCTTGACCTGCAGCTCGCCGCCCGTCACCCGCTGCTTAACTCACAGCTCGCCGCCCTTCACCCGCTGCCTGACCTGCCACCCGCTGCATGACCCGTAGCTTGCCGCCCGTCACCCACTGCTTCACCCACAGCTCGCCGCCCATCACCCACTGCCTGACCCGCAGCTCGCCTCCCATCACATGCTGCTTGACCCGCAGCTCGTCACCCACTGCCTGGCCTACAGCTTGCCTCCCATCACCCACTGCCTGACGCGCAGCTCGCCGCCTGTCATCCGATGCTTGACCCGCAGATCGCCGCTCCTAACCCACTGCCTAACCTGGAGCTTGCCACCCATCACCCACTGCCTGACAGGCAGCTTGCTGCTCATCACCTGCTGCTTGACCCACAGCCCGCATCCTGTCACCCGCTGCCTAGATGCAGACAGCGAGTGAGTGGGGGAGTGAGTGGGGAAGTGCTGGTTAAGTGCCACCGGTCGTCCAAGGGGGGTTGATTGCGCCCCCCCCAAAAAAAAAGCACCAGCCGCCACTGCATAATTGGCTACCATGCAGAGCTGCACCAGATTGAGCCCTCTCCAGTTTAAGTAAATCAACCCCAAAGTGTTGACATCATACTCAGCCAACTAGAATTATTTGGAGGCCAGCAATGGCAGTCTGCCCATTTCATTCATGTCATTCATGACATTTTCATTTTAATGTCCATTGTTTTGAAGGAGAACAATGAAAAGCAAGTGAGGTTAAAATTCCTTTAAAGAACACAATGTACCTTCATTTTAATGTCACAAATTAGTCTGGAAATCGAATATTCCTAAAGGTTACCGACGTGAGGATACAGTGAGCTGGAAGCCTTCGGGTTCATGAACAATCATTAAACAATTTCTCTGAAAAAGAAAAAAAAGAGATGGACAGAATTATTCCGCAATGATCTGGAAGTAGCGTTCAGATTTTGTTTTTTAATTATTTAATTTGTCTGATCATTAAAAATTGTCACAGTTAATTAGCACTCTGTGTTTCGTTAGTATAACTGCTAGAAGGCAGTCGCATCTGCTTACAAAAGAAATGTATTTTATCTGCTGATTTAAAAGCTTGTTGAAAGTTACTCTGTAGTGAACCTTTTTTTTTTTTTATGGATCCAAAAAAAACTACTGGAATGGTGGTGGAGGGGTTCCTGTAAAAACTGCACAGGCTAGACAGTTCCCAAACTCAAAGAAAACATGGGCCTGGTATGAATTTTGGGGGGACCCCATGCCTTTTTATTTTACATTTTGGTGCGGGGTTCCCCTTAATATCCATACCAGACCTGAAGGGCCTGGTATAGATTTTGGGGGGACCTCCACACCATTTTCTTTTTACATTTTGTCCCAGGGTTCCCCTTAATATCCATACCAGACCTGAAGGGCCTGGTATAGATTTTGGGGGGGACCCCCACACCATTTTCTTTTTACATTTTGTCCCAGGGTTCCCCTTAATATCCATACCAGACCTGAAGGGCCTGGTATAGATTTTGGGGGGACCTCTACACCATTTTCTTTTTACATCTTGTCCCAGGGTTCCCCTTAATATCCATTCCAGACCTGAAAGGCCTGGTATGGATTTTGGGGGGACCCCAATGAAATCCATCAATAGACAACAATGCAACCACATCTGAAAAATCAATGGATGTCAATGAAATAACAGTCAGGGTTCCAGTACAGCAATTCAAGATATCCGTAAACTGTGGGCAGTAGACTCTACAACCACATCCTGTGACATAACCTGTAGTGTGGTGGAAGACCAACCAAAAAATGTATTAGTCATGAACATACCATGAAAGTTAAACAAAAGAGAAACACTAACTAGCAGGTACCAAGCCACTACAAAAAGGGGAACGATTAGTGAACGTAATACTATATGTGGCTCTTAGCCCCATCTTTACAGTAACAGCACCTACAGTAGGATCAGTGCATACCAAGAAACTTTTTCTGAGTAATAGAGAGAAAAAAATATATTTATTTGCATAGGCATTGTTAAGGTGGGGCTATTGTGGCTGGAGCCCCGAATGTGGGCTCAATAGCCCCGAGTGTCTAAGTGGGTCCATTTGAACTTCTATGTAATGCGCACCGTGGGGACTGATCTGATCCCGAGTGCCGCTAATTGACATAGCAGGTCCCGACTTGACATCCCACTAGTCCAATGCTGGGATCGCGGGACGTGTGACATCCATCATAGGCGCTGCAGGCTTCAGAAGGCAAGAATTACAACGCGGCCGCCATGCCACATCCCCGCTCGGCACTCGGGCGGACGGCTCTCCTTTCCTCCAGGGACTGGCGCCTGCTGTAATGATGGGATTTGGGCGTGACGCACACCACACCGTGGCTGAGCTGAGCTGCTGCAGGACACAAGAAGAAGTCTGTCTCCTCCTGGTCAGGTAGGTCAGGTAGGTGAGAGTGTACGTATGTCAGTTAGGTCAGTGTCTGTAGGTCAGGTAGGTGAGAGTGTACGTATGTCAGGTAGGTCAGTGTATGCAGGTCAGGTAGGTCAGTGTATGTAGGTCAGTGTATGTAGGTCAGGTAGGTCAGTGTATGTACGTAGGTCAGTGTATGTAGGTCAGGTATGTCAGTGTATGTAGATCAGGTAGGTCAGTGTAATGGTCAGTGTGTCAGGCAGGTGAATTTAGTGGTCAGCATTGATGGGCACTGGTAAGCCAGGCAGCAACCAGCAAGTGAGCCCCCAGCCACACAACCCCACTGCCCAGCCAAAAAAAAAGCCTGCACCACATACATACACACATAAGAAGAAGAGGTAAAGGAGGAGGGGGGGAGCCTCCACGGAGTCGACGGTCCAAGGCATCAGGGTCCCAGGAAGAGCTATGTTTAAGCATGTGTCAACTATTCTTCCGAGAACTGGAACATGTCCCAGGATAGCCAGCGTGTGTTATGTTCCTCCATCCTGTCCCTAATGGCAGCTGTCAAGTGTTCCATCTGTTGGAGATCATTCACCCTGGCAAACCACTGTGACATAAAAGGTGGAGATTGCCGCATTCCATAGATGTTTCAACAGGGATTTATGATATCTCTTAGTGGACATTGGGGTCAAGTTTAAAAGCACTGCTGCCGGATTGTCAGTAAGGGAAATGTCTGTAAGATTGTAGACGATCTGCAGGACCTGTTGCCAGAATGAGGCCAGTTTTGGACCATCCCAGAAGATGTGAAGTAGTGTTACAGTCTGGGTGCCACATCTCCAGCATATCAGGCTATGTCCTGGGAATATTGACGCTAGAACCGACGGGGTCCTGTACCAGCGCGTCAAGATTTTGAATGCCATCTCCTGATATTTGCTGCACAGGGAAGACTTGTGGGCAATAAAAAGTATATTATTATTATACAGGATTTATAAAGCGCCAACAGTGTACGCAGCACTTTAAAATGTAGAGGGAGGACAGCACAATTACAGTACAGTTCAATACAAAAGGGACAGGATGCCCTGCTCATAGAGATTACATTCTAAAGGGAGGGGGTTGGTGGTACAAAAGGTAATAGCTGCATAGAATAATTTGATGGGGGTGACTCGGGGACAGTTGTTACGTGGGTGTGGGATAGGCTTCCCTGAATAAGTGAGTTTTAAGGGATTTCCTAAAGGTGGACAGGTTAGGGACTGATCAGACATACTGGGGCAGGGAGTTCCAGAGGATGAGAGAGGACCTGAAGAAGTCCTGAAAGTGAGCATTGGAGGAGGTAACAAGGGAGCTAGAGAGCAGGAGGTCCTGGGAGGATCGGAGGGGACGATTTGGGCGATATCTGCAGATGAGGTTGGTGATGTAGATGGGGGCGATGTTGTGGATGGCCTTGTATGTTGAATTTTATACAGTGGGGTAGCCAGTGAAGGGCAGTAAAGCAGAGAGGAGCAGCAGTCACAGATCAGTTAGAGAGGTGTATTAGTCTAGAAGCAGCATTCATAATAGACTGAAGGGCTAGGTAAGAGCCTAGTCACATCAATATGCAAAGTAGCCTCACTACCTCCCATACCTGAAATGTCAGAGGGGATTGAATAACTTTCCAATACTACATTCAAGTAGATGACAAGTTGGCAGGCAGAGGCTCAATGAGGTTATCTGTATGACGTTTTTTCTCTCCTGCTTCTGCCCTGTGTTTGCTATGTGGTGGCTCCTATTGCTTACGGATGATAATGGGATTTTGTGGTAATGGCTGTCGGTATCGGTAAGAAGGCAAGGTGGCTTTGTTAGGGGAAATAGACTCGCAGATTCAAGACCTCTTATACCTCAGAATATGCAAGTGCTGAGACGCACATATGAAGCATGAAGCATTCACACCAAATCATGGTATGATAGGTGTGATCATTGGCAGGAACACCTGACTATATCAGAGACCTTCTATACACCCTGATCCATTATATCTGCATTTGGTGGGCTCGGTCTATACGAATAGGGTACAGTATATGATTGGAATGCTTAAGGTGCCCAGAGGACTGTGCTGCTGAATGTAACAAGAGAGGAGAATGCACGACGCAGAGGTGGTATCTGCTTGAGCATAACATTCAGAGATTAGGCATGTACATGCTAACACTAAAACTCCACTAAAAGTTTTGGATACGCCATAATCACTATAGGAGGTAGTTCAAAGTATCCTCCAGTGTTTTCAATATAGCTGGACATTAAAAGTCAAAAGAAAATAGACGCCCCCTTAGGGCCGAAGCCGGCATTGAACAAGAATAATACAGCTTGGTCGTCCGTAGCAAAGAGTCCCATTTTGTGGGGACAATAAATTAAAAAAAAAAAAAGGATTACACTAAGTTTGGAGAGAGCTTGACACTTTATTCAATCCACCTTGAGTGCACCCCAGAGGCCGGGAGCAACCCTCGGTACCCCAGTGGCTATATGTAGAAAGTCCCTAATAGAGCTGATTGCCCCTAACGGATAATAAAGCGTAAAAAAAAAAAAAAAGGGGGGGACCTCCCGTATTATCAAACTGGGGAAACGTATCAGAGGGACTAAAAAACACAATATGAACAGGTCAACAAGGGGCTCCGCCCCAAAAATCTCAAAAGATAACCCCCCTACAAGCACTATAAGACACTACATGACTCCTGACGGGCGCACTAAAAGTCCAGGTTTAACAAAAAAAAATGAAAAGGCTGGGATATCTAAAAAGGTAGCTGGGGGGGTGGTCACTCCAGCAGCCGACACGTCAACTGAAGGCGAACATGAAGTCAGCCAAATTGACGAATTAAGTATAGACACTCATCTACCCACAAAAGTAGAATTGGAGGGGATGTTAAAGAGGCTGGAAAAGGTGATAAGAGAAGAAATAGGTACGTTAAGATCAGACATTACCCATATTTTGGAGCGGGTAGAGGAAGCAGAGACAAAAGCGGTACAACAGGAACTGGAATTAAACCAACTAAAGGACCAATTCCACACAATGAAACAAAACCAGAGAGTATTACAATACCGGTTAGAAGACCAAGAGAATCGTAATAGAAGGCAAAATTTAAGATTACGATCTATCAAAGAGGAGAAAGGCGAAGATTTGAGGAAAATTCTTAATGATCTGTTTCTCCCCCTCATGGATAATAGCTCAGAGGAACCCCTCAAAATAGAACGGGTTCACCGTATAGGAAAAACCAGGGAGGGTGAGGGCAAATGGCCAAGGGACATAATAGTAAGGTTCAGATATTTTGAAGACAAAGCTGAGATCTGGTCAAAATTAAGAAGGAAACCTCCCCTGTGCTACGACGGGGTAGAGATACAGATTTTCACTGACCTAGCATGGGAAACTCTGGCCAGAAGAAGGCACCTCAAACCTTTACTAGAACAGATGCGCGTGTCTAATATCAGATACCAATGGGGGTTCCCGGCGTGTTTGATTGGACACAAAGACGGGGTATCAGCTAAATTGGTATTCCCAGAGGATCTACCAGGCTTTTGTGGTAAATTGGATATGCCCATCTTGGAACTGCCTGGATGGGCAGAGTAGTCTTTTTGGGTGGTATAGAGAGGTGGGATCGGTAGTGGACGAGGGGGGCTGGGGGGGGGGGTTGGGGTTGGGGTGTTTGGGGGGGGCTGTGAGGGCGGGTCCGCCACCTCACTCATATAAGATCAACTCCCAAGGGCCAGCTCTTGGGGGGAATGAGAGGGGGGGCATTGGGAAGCTTCACCTCATTACAAGAGAACCGACGGGTAGTGGGGTGTGAGGATCCCAGCGGTTCAGAGGCGATGTTTTGGCCTCGTCAGGGGAAGGGGATGGGGGTAGGGAGGGAGTGGGAGGGGAGGTGCGGAGAGAGCGAGGGAACTCTCCTCTTCCAAAAAGGGGTTGGGATAGGGAACGTGGCTCCCAGCGGATCTTTCAGAAAACTTAGTGAAATGATGTAGGGATTTGAAATGGCAGAAGTAAAATATTTATCTTATAACGTAAAGGGCTTGAATTCAATAACCAAAAGACTGAAGGTCTTGGAAGAGATTGAACAATACAGAGCTGACGTAGTTTTTATACAGGAATCCCATTTGACTCTAGATTCTAATGTAAAGTTGTACTCACCCATGTATCCTACCTGGTTCTACGGGGACGCCATTTCTAAACGCGCTAGGGGTGTAGCTATAGGTTTCGCGAGAGGGATCGGGTTCATTTTGGAGGCAAGGCTGACAGATCCGGAAGGCAGATTTTTATTTTTAAAAGGAAAACTGGGAAATACTGTCTATACCCTTGCAAATATTTACGCCCCGAATGTACATCCAACCCAATATTTAAGTAGAATCCTGGGCAAATTGAAAAATTTTGCCGAGGGGTATATAATTCTGATGGGGGACCTTAATTTCGTCATGAATCCGAGAGAAGACAGTACGTCCCGGGTGAAGGAGACAACGAACGTGCAACTACAAAAAATAAAACACAAGATCCACGATAGTCATCTAGTGGACGCCTGGAGGGTACTCCACCCAAACACACATGATTACACGTTTTTCTCTCCTCCACACGGAACGTATACCAGAATAGATCACATACTGGTAGATCATAGGCTATTGGACTTGATTACTGAGACGGACATTGGAATTATGACTATTTCAGACCATGCTCCAATTACCATGAAGATTAAATCATCCTTACAAAAGAGTGAACGGCCGAGGTGGCTATTAAATGATAATCTGATCCGAGACGAAGAGGTGGCTAGTAGGGTGGAAGCGGATCTCAACCAATTTTTCACCATAAATGACACAGAGGGGATATCAAGCGCAACTCTTTGGGAGACACATAAAGCGTACATTAGAGGGATGTTAATTGCTGAGAATGCCAGGGAAAAAAAAGAGAGGAAAAGGAAGGCTGAGACCCTGACCAAAGATATAGCAATTTTAGAACGTAAACATAAAGAACAGGGACTAAAAGAGACTTATCACAACTTAATTCTAAAAAGAGATGCGCTCAAGGAGATCATGGATTTAGAAGCGAGGAAAAAACTTAACTGCATAGCTAGAGAGAGGTATCTATGGGGTAATAAACCCAGTAAGCATTTGGCCAAAATGGCCCAAAAAAAGAAAACCAGAAATTATATCGGAAAAATCAAAAGGAAAGATGGGAATCTGGTCTATACGACTAGAGAAATCGCAGATACCTTTAAAAATTATTATGAGGAATTATACACAATAAAGCAGGTAGGGTGGCAAACAGGAGAAAAGGAGGTTAAAATACGTGATTTCCTTGCAAAAGCGGGACTTCCCAGATTAGAGGAGTTTGATCGAGTTAATATGGACCGTCCCATAACTGAGGAAGAAATTAAAAATGCTTTGAAAAATACGACAGTGGGAAAAAGCCCTGGCCCCGACGGGTTTTCTGTCTGGTATTATAAAAGATTCAGTAAGGTTTTAATACCGAGGATATGTAAATACTTCAACGGCCTAGGATTAGAATACGAAACTAGCAGGGAAGCGTTAGCGGCATCGGTTACATTAATTTTGAAAGAAGGAAAAGATTGCTCACTCTGTTCGGGATACAGACCAATATCTTTGCTAAATACAGACATCAAGCTCTTTGCTAAAGTTTTGGCTGAGCGTCTGAAAGGGGTCATGCACTATTTGGTGCACCCCGACCAGGTTGGATTTGTCCCCAATAGAGAGGGCAAAGACAATAGTATAAGAGCAATTCTCCTACTTCAGAACATAAGGCTGAATGCGCCCCCAGGTCTATTCCTGTCGGTGGATGCCGAAAAAGCATTCGACAGGGTAGACTGGGGGCTTATGATGGAGACACTTACAGCCATGGGTATAGGCAACAGGTTATCCCGATGGATTAACACACTCTACTACCATCCCACTGCAAGAATCAAAATTAACGGTATGCTTTCGGAGTCTTTTGAGATGAAAAATGGGACAAGACAAGGGTGTCCTCTGTCTCCCCTGCTATTCATCCTATCCCTGGAGCCTCTACTGTCCATGATTCGAAATGACCCAGATATCAGCGGGGTCAGAGTCGAAGAGGAGGAACATAAATTGTCGGCCTTCGCCGACGATATTTTATTCTATTTAACTAACCCGAGTAAATCCATCCCCGAGCTTTCTAAGATCCTGCAACAATATGGTAATATTTCAAATTTCAAAATCAACGTAACTAAATCTGAAATATTAAACATAAATCTAAATAAAAGTGAGGAAGGCCGTGTGAAAGAGATCTGTGCCTTTCCATGGAGTAAAGAAATAAAATATCTCGGTATCAAATTGGCTAACACGGTTCAGAAGATGTATAAAATAAATTATGTCCCTTTATTAAACGAGATCAAAAAGGAATTAAAAAGAACGGTAAACAAACCTATATCGTGGATTGGGCGCATTAACATGCTGAAGATGGTGGTGGTCCCTAAAATATTATATAAATTCTTACTAATCCCTATTGCTCTACCTCAGCAATTTCTAAGAATCCTTAATACCCTTTTAATGAATTATGTTTGGAAAAACAAAAAGCATAGAATATCACTCTCCATCCTAAAACAGGGGAAGTTACTGGGCGGTCTGGCAGTACCTGACATTAAAAGCTATTACAAAGCGGCGGTTCTATCTCGTGAGGTGGAATGGGCGCGGGACAGAAAAGGTAAAAGATGGGTGCAAATTGAGAAGGCACAAGCTAGGTCACAATTGAGTAATATTATTTGGATTCCTGCACAATACAGAGCACTAGGCCACAAATCATTTGACATAACACGGGACACTTTACGAATGTGGGATAGAACTCAGACACTACTGAACAGGGAATTTAATTTGCCACTAATGATATTAAAAGATAATGCTTACTTTGCACCTGGGGAAAAAAAAATAGGTGGTAACTGGATTAGGAATAACACGGTACACTTAGGGGATATCACAAAAGATGGAGAGATAATGACATATGAAGAATTGAAAGCTAGAACAGAATACTGGAATCTCGATAGGTGGCACTACTCCCAGCTGCATCATTTTGTGCGGCATCTCCCCCGTCCTCTACGGACGGGGGCGGAGTTGACACCACTCGAGAAGCTATGTCAATCAGAAAATTCTAAGGGCACAATCACTAAATTATATGGGATTCTGGTCAAGATAGGTGCACGGGATGAAGCACCATTCGTACATAAATGGGAAAGGGAGCTAGAAATCACGAGAGGGACAAACACTTTTCAGAGAATCATGCAATTAACACATTCCTCCGCAATAGATACACGAACCGCCGAGGCAAATTATAAGTGCATTTCGGGTTGGTACCTTACCCCTGATAAAGCTAACAATGTTAGATCTGACCAGTCCGCCGAGTGTTGGCGGGGATGCCCGGAGAGAGGAACGATGGCACATATTTGGTGGACATGCCCGAAAATCCAAACTTATTGGGACACAATAATAAGTCAAATAAAAGAGATTACGGGTAAAGAAATAAAGAAAGATCCCTGGGTAGTGCTCTTTCATGGGAGTCAAGAGGGCATAAAAAAATATAAGCAATCCTTATTACCACACCTGTTAAATGCTGCGAAGAGAATCATACCAAAAAGGTGGCAGGAAAAGGAAAGTCCACTCCTGTGGAATTGGATAGATGCAGTGGAGGAAACTTATAGGCTAGAAGAGCTTAAGGAAAGTCAATCAGAGACAAACAACGACTTTAAAAAAAAATGGGAAAAATGGAAGGAGTACAAAAAAACAGGGAGTTATGTAGAGAGTTTAAGAGTACGCTAATTCTTTGAATTCTGAGAACATGGGGATAATGGGCCCCGAAACAAAGCCCGACCGTGGTGACTGTTATTTTCAAATCTTACGCATTTGTTTTTCTTTTTTTTCTTCTTTTCTTGGAAAATTTCATAGACATTTTAGCGATGGAAAAAGGAAAGATCCCTGGGCGCCACGAGGGGGGGGAGGAGGGGGGGGGGGTTTCGCTTTATATGGCAGTGAAGTGTCGATACCCTAGAGGGTATGTAAAATAATAAAAGAGCATGGATAAGATCCTGGCCCCTTGCCGGACGCCGACACTTATACTTATTGTATGTGAAAATATTGTACAGGAAAAAAAAAAAAAAAAAACCAAATCTCTTTTGAAGCTTATTGGAAGTTACGGCTACCTGTGCCCTATTTTGGCTATATAAAAATACCACGCATGATGCAAACCACAAATAAGAGACGTAAGAAGCATCGAATCATGAGCTGGTCTCTAGAATTTGGTAAAAGCTGAGGTGGAAAAAAAGAAAAAAAAAAAAAAAAATAATAGACTGAAGGAGGGATAGCCTGTGTAAGGGTAGACCATTGAGGAGAGAGTTGCAGTAGTCAAGACGAGAAATAATCAAGGAGTAAATAAGTTGCTTTTTGGTGTCATTAGTCAGGAAGGGTCAAATTCTGGAGATGTTGCGGAGGTTAAGGTGGCAGGATTTAGCCAGTGATTGGATGTGGGGGCTGAAGGAGAGGTTAGAGCCAAGGATTACACCCAGTACCCT
>NC_053492.1:453435675-453440186 GCF_905171775.1 Rana temporaria | reverse complement strand
TTGGTTCCCATGCACAACTGCTTCAGATTCTGTCTGCTGTAGTCTTAATAATTTCCCCCTTTTATAGTATGTGATAATGTTATTGCATGACTGCGGCACAGAGCGCCTAAGACTCCTTTCACACTGAGGCGCTTTGCAGGCACTATAACACAAAAAATAGCGCCTGTAAAGCACCCTGAAAGAGCGGCTCCATTTACTCCAGTGTGAAAGCCAGAGGGCTTTCAAACTGGAGCGGTGCGCTGGGAGGACAGTTAAATGTCCTGCAAGCAGCATCTTTGGAGCGGTGTCCTCTTGCCCATTGAAATGAATAGGCAGCATGGCCGAACTGCCGGCAAAGCGGCACTTTGTGGGTGGTTTTAATTCCTATTTCCAGCGGTAGCGGGGGTTAAAAGCGCCCTTCTATGGGCTAAATACCTCCGCAAAAATGACGGTATAGCGCTGCTAATTTTTTTTTTACCACCCACGCCCCAGTGTGAAAGCGGCCTTAGAGAGGAGGCTGTGGAGGACTGGTTAGTACAGATGGAGGGAGTTTGTTGGAGCATGGAGTACAGTCATGGGACCATTCACACTTGTGCAACTTTGAAAATGACAAGTTTCAGCCCATTGTTTGTATCTCACCCGTTCGGATTGGTGCGGCTTAGTCGCAGTCATTTTGAATAAGTGCCTGCTCTACTTTGTTGCGACTTTGGTCCAGAGAATGTAAAGCTGCATTTAAATTGTGTGACTTAGAAGACATGCTAATGTCACACATTCCTCATCCACAGCTGCTCTTTAAGTGCCTCAGGACCCTTTCACACGGGCTGTCCGATCAGGTTTGCCTGTCGGTTTTTCGGGCAGACCTGATTGGACCCTGCATTGTCCTCTATGGAGTTGTGGGTATCGGCGGACACCTGTACAAACGTTGATAAATGCATCAATTTGTATATCTTCTTCATTGTCTGCTCTAGGTGATGCAAGGAAAACAATAGCTTGTTTGCATCGCCTATTGTCTCACTGGTATCATTTGCTTGTATATAGCTTTTATATGCTTGTGTGTGCCTTTTTTTTTTTTTTTTTCCCCCACCAAAATTATAGTAACCGTAATCTTCTTCTTCTTTTTTTTTTTTTTTTTTATGTATTGGCCACATTTTTTATTTTGTGTCATTTTAGCAAATACCTTTTTTGTCAAAATATAAGTAACCTTTTGTATAGTTAATTTGCATGTGGCCTGTTTATTGTGTGTCAAGAAACAAAAATAGAATACATTTTAAATTGAGGTTTTAGATCTCAAATATACTCATTTTTTGTGATCATTAGCAGGGTAAGGCTTAATTTTTGTCATTTTGGCCTTGTGTGGGGGATGAATGGGAACCCATCAGTGACAGCTTATAATGCGAAGAGAGGCAATAATCATTACATGAACATTTGTCTTCTGTGAATAATCATAACACTGGGGTCATGTGTCTGATTAGCAATTACTAATGAGGAGTGAAGCTACAGCAGATATTACACAGTGCTGAGTATATTGTGGGTATTGTTAGAATACTAAGGTGGTATAGGAACAATGATTATATGATGGGAAATATTATTTGCAATATAAAAAAGCTAGTGTTGCTTTTGTGGTTATTAGTTAAGGCAAATTTTTCTTTGTAGGCATAAAAATTCATGGTATCTTCTCACATTTTTTTTTTGTGTCATTATAATGTTCAATGAGATCTTATATTTTTAATACTATTAGATTAATTCCAATGTAAAATGTGTCTTCTGGTAGTAAAAATTAGAATGCATACTTAATTCATTTCACATTGTGGTAGTAGAAATATGATTTTTTTATTTTTTTTTGCGTACTGATTGTGCATGTTTTAAATATTAGTAATGTGTTCGTATCTAGTTCCTTTTTTTTTTTAGTATATCAGATAGTCAGAATAAAAAAAAAATCTGCTTCTATTAGGATGTTTTTTTGTTTCTTTTATCTATACTGTTTCTTTTTGTGGATTTGTCTATTCAACCAGGGTTACGTTATTTGTCCTGAGGCACCTAGGTTTTACTTCATTATGTGTATTAAAGCGGAGTTCCAGTCATTTTCATGTTTTATTAAAAGTCAACAGTTACAAAACGTGACTTAATAAACACACACTCATCTGTCCCATGATCCAGCGATGCGGCCGCCTGAAGCCTCGCTCCTCTCCCCCGTTCCAGGATTACTAGTGTGGGCACCTGGCTGTGACAGCTTGCAGCTTCACAGCTGGGTGCGCATGCGCAAGTCGCGCTGCGCATCCTGAATGGCTGGACAATCTTCTGGGACCTGTGACGTGTCCCAGAAGATGGGAGGGAGGGGGAAAGGATGACCTCTAATGGGAGCTGGCTACCTGTCAAAACTTGGTAACCCGCCCCCCCCCCCCCCAAAAAAAATGACATGGCAAATGTGGCATGTCAGGTGTCCTCAAAGCGAAAGTTCCACTTTTGGCTTTAATAGTTGTATAGGGCAGGGCTTGACAAATCCTAGGCATCTTGTTGCTATGGCGACTAGAACTTGCATCCTGGGCTTTTGTCAGCCCATTCAGTGTTGCAGGGATGCACAATTTGTATCGCCTGACACCTGGGACCCCCCCCTTGCCCAAATTGCTTGCAATACATGCTACATATCACCGTGCACAAACTGGCTCCTAACTTTTATCTGGCTCCTAGATTCCAAGCAAATTGGTCAAGCCCTGGTGTAGGGTAGATTTACTAAAACTGGCGCATAAAAAATCTGGTGCCTTTGTGTTTAGTAACCAGTCAACTTCTAACTTCAGCCTGTTCAATATAACCTAGAAGCTGGTTGGTTACTATTGTCCAAGCTTAATTGAACAAGCTGAAGTTGATGGTTGCTATGCACAGAAGCACCCGTTTTAGTAAACTGCCCTCTGTGTATGTTTCTAAAATGTGGTCCGTTGGGTTTTGGTTCATCGCCCAAATGTGCAGGTTGTTTACCTGCCAAATAGTTTCAGGTGCCAGCTCGCCACGTGACATTCTAGGTAACTATTCTGTGTCATCATGGCGCTCTTCCTGGTGACTACTTTATAATTGCATCTAAATAAGTAGAGCTATATTTAGAAATGAAGAAATTGAGGGCACTATGTTAATGGGATATCTGAATAATATCAGTGACTCAGTCCAGAACTGTCTGGCAGTAAATACAGAATGTGGAATTTCTGTGGAAGTATTTTTTTTTTTGGCATAGTTGAACATAGGTATGGTTTTCTTGTAGTGGAATGCGGTGGTGCTCAGTAATGGTTGACTTGACAGCAAAGGGCAAGCTCTTTTAACTTTTACAGATGGTGTTTTGCCTTTAGCTGGTATAATGCATTAAAATGCAAGTATATGTAAATGAACCCTTGTATAGGCTTTAATATGACGATGAGCGTTCAAAAAGTCACTTCACTATTTTTAAATCTGCAGTTTGCGTTTAAAATAATACATGGAAATCCATCAATGGAATTTCTTATTTTATGCCAATAAGGCGTTACCTCCGTCACTTGCCGAGTACTCCAATTGGCATCAAAAGAACGCTGGACACGGGAGTGCGTCCGCAAGGTAACCCCCTTGGGAGAGAGCTTCCCAGAGTTGGTTATCTGATGCGGTGAGGACCCCAGAAGAGGACTTTTGGGGCCACTCTGTGCAAAACAAGCTGCACAGTAGAGGGAAGTATGATATGTTTATTTTTTATTTAATCAAACCTATAGTATCACTTTAAAGTGAACCTCCGCTTTTTGAAACCCTCCCCCCTTCGGTGTCGCATTTGACACCTTTCAAGGGGGAGGGGGTGCAGATACCTGTATAAAACAGGTATTTGCACCACTTCTTGGTATAGACTCCCGCGGGAGTCCAGCCCCTCCGTTTTACCCCCCCCCCCCGTTGTGTTCTGGGAAACACTCGGCTCCCAGAACACAGCGGGGACCAGAGGAAACAGCGCGACTCGCGCATGCGCAATAGGGAACCGGGCAGTGAAGCCGCAGCGCTTTACTTCCCGATTCCCTCACCGAGGATGGTGGTGGGGGAAGCCGAGAGCCTAGCCACCGCTCAGCTTCGGCTGCCGACATCGTGGGTGACCTGGACAGGTAAGTGTCCATTTTTTTAAAAGTCAGCAGCTGCTCTATTTGTAGCTGCTGGCTTTTAAAAAAATTAATAAAAATTCAGGTGAACCTCCGCTTTAAAGCGGGGGTTCACCCTAAAAAAAAATTCTAACACTACATCCTGCGCAGTCGGCTCTACACGGCGGGCGCAGGCGCCGTATAGCGCCCACTCGCAGCTCGGCTATTTACGGAAATCTGGTGACACACCTTGTGCGAAATGGGAACCGTTTCACCAGACGTCAATCATCTAACCCAGGGATAGGAACGCCCAGTCCTGCAGCAATCAGAACCCGGAAGCCGGGGAGAAAATCTCAATATAACTGTATGTACGGCGATAAAAAAAAAGACCTGCATACTGTAAATGTTGTTAGTATCCTGGATGTAATGTTAGAAATTAGTTTTTTAGGGTGAACCCCC